>NC_056731.1:428247159-428284659 GCF_019279795.1 Protopterus annectens | reverse complement strand
TGTCCCATTGTAGGCTGAAGCAATACATGTATGCTCAGTAAGTGGTACTGCTGGTGAATCCAGCTCACATATGAACTGTTGTACTACCTGAAGCTGTAGTCCTAAACTCCACAGTATGGTGTATGTTCACATTCCCTGGTAACACTGTCTTGTGTGTTTCCTGTAGTTTGCACAGATTACATACCTCAGGCATAGGTATCTGTAAGTAGGGGTACACAGGTAATGTTCATCTGTGTTGGCATACATTTGTGTGTTGTATGTATGTCTAATGTGTGTGTAATGATGCCTGTACCATGCCCGCAATCACGTGTGTTACAGGGTATGTGTGTGTACCTAGCAACATGTATACTCTGTTACAGCAGAATGCCAGCTATAGTAACAACTGTGCACATTTGTTCGGTAGGGGTATGGCATCAAAGACTAGGGTGGATTAATGCTAATACTGTAAATGTACATTACATTCACTGCATTGGATGGCATATTTCTTCATGCATTAGCTTGATATATACCCCCGGTGCGAGGTTGTGCATCGTATCCCAAACAGTGTGCCGGGTACTGGTTTGTTGTATGGAGTGTGGCAGGCACTGTCAGACAGTTGTGGGCTGAGCACTGATATGTGGTATTGAATGTGTGTATCCTGTGATAGACAGACAGATGCTATATATGGCAGGTAAGTGATATATGTACTTCATAATGTTAAGTGTGCCACATGACCTGCTCACACATATCGTTTAATTGTCTTCCCGGGTTATGGCTCATCAACGCAATCCAGTGTTTACAGCTGCGGAGGAGCAAGAGATACAGGCCAGCCCGGTGCAGCACTACAACCTGCTCTTTTCCAGGGCCAACCAGCACCAGCATGAGCGTACTGCACTGTGGCAGGAACTTGTTCACCGGGTAAATGACATAGACATGCATAACCGGACATATGAGCAGGTACGCCATCACTGCAGTGATTTAATTAGACATGTCCGGCGGCATACGTCTGATATCCATAGGCAACAGTTTGCCACAGGTGGTTGGCCGCCCATACATCCCCCCCTCACCAGAGTGGAGGAGCTTCTCCTAAGCATGGTGGCTCCTGGCGTACAGCAGCAACAGCATCATACATGTGTTATCATGGAGTCCGGAGCCACCCAGCAGGTAATATGCCCTAGCTGTACACTACCGTTATCAGTATTGCTAGAATATGCTTATGTGAGATGTGTACTGTGTGTTTAGCAGTTGTGCTGCCTGTCGTGTGCAATACTGATATTTGGAATAGTATCTCCTCACCTGTGACTATTGACTGTTGTTCCACTGTAGATTAGCAGACTCATGTTAGCAATGCCACAGTTGTGGCCACTGAAAAACTGTGTCATATTCTTGTAGGTCCCTCTGGTGTGACAGCAGGGCAGACGATACATGCTGGTAAGTGTGTTAACACTTTCATATTGGTACTGAAATGTGCATGTCATAGGTGAGGTGTAGGCCATGTACATGTAACACATCTACGCATAATGCATGCTATCCATGTTTGCTGTGAGACATTAATCATCTCAGTAAAGTCAGTAGCTGCCTTAATCACATACAATGCACAGTGCAGCAGACACAGTTGTGGCAACACTGTACCGCACCTTGGATATGCATAGTTGCTACAACTGTACACAGCAGAACACATTTATCATGTGCAGTACATGGAAACATACTACATTTGGCATTACCACACACCCGCTGTAAGGTCACACGTCAGTACCCCACGTCATGCACACACACATGATGTACCTCAGGAGTAGAGGCCTATCATGGGTCTGTGCAACACATAACACAATCATGTTAGGCAATGCTCCCTATTGGGCACCCCACACACCCATGTACAAGGTGTCTGTGTAATTGCGAACGTAGCCACGGCACAGCGGTTCAGGTATAGCATGCTAGGCGGTGGTCTTGCACACATTAGTAGGTGTGAGTGACCACAGGATGCATGGTGATGAAGGCACAGGGTACTACACCATATCCAGTTATGGTGACCACAGTACTAGTCATAGCAGTCATTGCTTTGCACCTCAATGTCGTGTGTGCAAACATATGCACCTATACACAATATGCATAGCATGTTGTGTGTGTGCTTACATATGCCAGTATACACAATATGCACAGCAGCCACCATCCAAAGTGTCACATATATGTCCTGGAATGCTAGTGGGTGTATAGGTCACCTGACACACATTCGGTATGTGTGGTGTTCATTGTTGCAGGCGTGTAGCATGCCATGCCATGTCTGGCACAGACATATCTGCAAAATGTCCTACACTCACCATAACCGCTGTACACTGGCCATGTCGATCATTGGGATACCTTCACGTCAACATGCACCACTCATCCCATGTGTGTACATAGCATGCATGTGCTACACCCATGCCCACTATTATCTGCTGTGGACACAGACACTGTACTCAGACATAGATATCTATGTGTCACACAGATTACACATGCAGCCATGGCATGTATACTTGTGAGTGATGGTGCACAGGGCATTGCAGAGCTGATAATACCTGCACAGCAATGTTGTGTCCTTGTACACATTGTGTTCCAGGGTATAACCAATCACTGAACAACTACACAGTTGCATCAAAGCCATGTATACTGCCATTAAATGGGGCGTGTACACTTGCACTGTATGGTCTTCTGCAACACATATTCTGCATGCTGACACATGTGTGGTGACTGTTTACCTTGTGATACTGACACCCACCTTCACCCACTATAGAGTATGTGTTGGATTGCTGGTGTGTGCGTGTATGTGCTGTAGTGAGGAGTGTATATGTGTTCATGTGTGCATGTGTGGATGTGTTCATGTCTGCATGTGTGCATGTGCAGACCGTAAAGTGTGTTTCCTGTCTTCCTCTCACAGGTGCTGAGTTAGGGGTGGCCGAATGCACCAGGGAACCTGAAGCCACTGCCACGGATAGTGCTGCTGATGAGACATGTATTTTGGCACAGGAAGGATTGACAGGGTCTGTCGTTGGTCCGCCAATCGACATTACACAGTGTTCAACCCCATCTATGCGCACACTCATACTGTCATTACATCCCTCACCACCAATGGCCATAGGTGAGGGACAGCATACAGTCGGCATTGAACAGGAGAGTGTGGCACCCATGGCACTTGCTTCCCCTCACAGCAGCCATAACCATATACCTGGAATGGTACCACATAGGCAGAGGTCCAGGGGTTCTCGGGGGAGCACCACTGGTCATATTGCCCCTGGAAGGCATGCCCTTACAGGTCTTACGACGACCAGTATGTTCCGGGCTGTAATGCAGGCTCAGGCACGTATGAAACAGTACACCAGGCAGGGACTTAGGGTGCAGAGGGCACATTACACCGCTATCAATGACAGCATCCGTGACCTTGCCGGTGCTATCTGGACTTACACCAGGGTCATTGATAGAAGTTGGGGGGAGACATTAGATGCCCTCCACAATATGTCTTCCATGAGCCAGGACCATGCGGGACGGTTGCGCCTTCGACTCGGACGCATGCCAGCAACAGCTGGCAGTGGTTGTGGATGGCCGCCAGTTCACAGCCGCTCCCGTAGTGACAGTAAAAGCCCCAGCAATGCTGGTGCTGGCCTGTCCATTAACCATCCCAGTAGACCACATGCACGTGGCTCTGGCCAGTCCCAGCAGGGACATGGGTCCAGTCATCCCACCTCTGCCTCTGAGGACAGTACCTAGTCAGGGTTGGTACCCAATACTGTCTGTAACACCCCTGCCAGGCACAGGTACTGTGTCTGTGGCTGGAGACAGTGATCTGGACAGCCTAGCAGGTACAGTCTGTGGTTGTCCCACAAACTACTGTATATGGCAGCCACATGGTGGAGCTGTGTGCATGCAGACACACACACATTAACCAAACAACTAGGGCTCACACACACACACATTACATCAACATTGGCCCATGGTGTACTGTTGTCCCTCTCACACACACACAGACATGTCGGTTGGATGGGTCAATGTCAGGCTCTGGCAAGCAACAAAACACTCTGTGCATATGATGATACCTGTGTCGCCTACTGTCATCTGTAACACTGATGGAGGAACAGGCTAACATGGTGCTGATGCACAGGGTGTCACTATAGCAGTGTAGAAATATTATCAAATTGTCAACAGGAAAGTGTAATGACATCCTTGTAGGTATATCTCTGCAGACATTATGCATCACAGCTCTGATTGTCAGTGTAGCATTGTTTACACAACTGTTAGGTATGAGTATGTATTGTCCACCCATGTGCCACTTGGCTGAAGTGTAATGTGTTGCCAGCATGTGTTAGTGAGTGGACAGTATGTGTGTGATGTGTGCAGTACAGATTAGCAAGTGTGCATCTGTGAACATGGTGGGTGCACACTGTCTGCATGTACGTGCATAGTGGACACATGGGATGTGTGGCATACCCTGTTGTACACATTAACATCTCATAGTATCTTCCATTGGCCAGTATGCATTATACTATAGTTATGTACTAATATGGGTAGACATGTGCGTATGACATGGGTTGACACTATGCTGTGGGTGATACTGTTAGTATCTGTCAGTGATTTGCAGTCTGGTAGTATACGCAACCTCAACAGCATGACTATAAGCAAGCATCAGATGCTGTCCTGACAAATGACACACAGTCGTAGGGAACTCAGTAACGGGTGAATCCTTCCAGTGCTACACTATAACACTAACCAGTGGTAATGACTGCCACCCATTCCTGTGACCACACTTGTTTGGCATATAGGCCCCTTAGGTACATGCAAACACACTAGGGATGTGTCCATCCAACTCTGTAAATGCATGCATTGGCCTACAATCCATTCCCTGGATGAGACGCATATCCTACACAAGGGTATCATACAGACAGATACCTGTCATCTGATACATGCTGTATAGCAGTAAGCTAACTATGGCATCGTCAACCACATGTACCATACTTACCATCCCGTCAGTACCACATAGGTGGTAGGCTCTACATGTATGTTGGGTACCAATGTGTACATACAGCCTCATGTTATGTCATGTGTCCCTTGGTATCCACATATCCATAGGTGTTGTGGAGTCCCAAGGTGTATCACATGAGACATTAGAGGCCTGGATGCATATCCACAAGGCAGTTGTACACCTATAATGACTGTCCATTATTGGCAGTTGTTGTTGTGTATGAACATTTCTGACATATATCTCAGGCATATACCCTCACTCATACCACTCTTATGTAACTGTCATGGGTGTGTGTGGCACAGCTGACCTTTGCCATGGATCACGACAGTGGACGGCCCTGTCACATACATACATATGTGACCTACGATCTGAGAAGCAGCGGCACAACCTGCCAATGGCAACAAATGTATTCATGTAGTATGCAGGCTTCACACCTATGCACTAATTGAGGGAACATGTACACATATATTTTGCTATGCATATACCTGATGTGTGCAATGCACTTACTGTTGTAATCATAATATGTCATACCATAGTAATAGCAAAACTCACACCGCATTGACCAACACACAGTCAGTGTTTGCAGGATTTAAACCCCTACCTAACTATGTTATGCTACTAGAGAGATACGCATTAGCACGGCGCGCTATTTATTTTATTGGGTGGTTGCTCTTCTCCTGCTATATTTCTAGGATGGTGAAATCATCAGTCTTTTCAAAGAGGAATGTACATCTACTAGTGTGTTTTCCCAGTCCCCAAAAAGGACACTCCTGTCAAACACAATTGCACACATTCAGCATTTGCAGGATTCAAACCCCTATCTAATTACATTATGCTACTAGAGAGAGACGCATTAGCGCAGCACGCTATTTACTTTACTCGGTGGTTTCCCTTCTCCTGCTGTATTTCTAGGATGGTGACATCATCAGTCTTTCCAAAGAGGAATGTACATCTTCTAGTGTGTTTTCCCAGTCTCCAAAACGAGCACTCCTGTCAAACAAATTGCACACATACACACACCCCTCCACACACAGTCAGCATTTGCAGGATACAAAACCCTACCTAACTATGTTATACTACTAGAGAGAGACGCATTAGCATAGCTCACTATTTGCTTTACTGGGTGGGTTTCCTTCTCCTGCTGTATTTCTAGGATGGTGATATCATCAGTCTTTCCAAAGAGGAATGTACATCTTCTAGTGTGTTTTCTCACTCTCCAAAAAGGGCACTCCTGTCAAACACAATTACACACATACACACACACCCCATGTTTGCAGGATTCAAACCCCTACCTAACTAGGTTATACTACTAGAAAGAGATACATTAGCACAGCATGCTATTTGCTTTACTGGGTGGTTTCCTTCTCCTGCTGTATTTCTAGGATGGTAACATCATCAGACTGGACATGGTAATGTGTGTGCACTTTGTTTTATGCCATTCCAGGAATGGTTCATGTGGGTCATCAGGTGTCAACAGCTTGAACAGGAACTCATAATCCTTACCTTGTGTGATCTATCTGTGGACACATTGACATTCCTTCATATGTCAACACATATTTATGCACAGCTTGTTGGTTTTGTGGGTACTACATGTGTCTGGGATGTTGATAAAGGGCTATTCAAAGTGTATGTGAGACATGTGTAGCTGCGTTCAGTGATGTGATGTATGTCCTGGGTGTCTACCTTGCAAACAGTCTAGCATGTTTGGGAAACATGATCCACACATGAACATACCACAGTTAGTAAGGTTGTGTGTATGTCAGCTTCCAATAGCTCGGTTTATGACTTCAACCATGATGGGCTACATGGACTTGCAGATCGGACTTCATAGGCGTACTGGACTATACTTCCCATGGTGTGTTGTGCACCAACACTTGTGTGGAGAGCCATATGTTGCTGTAACACATTCAATGGTTCCACATCCTGTGTAGGGTGGGGGCTCAGCTGACTGTTCAGGTGTCGGATCTATTTCTTCTGTAGTTTATGCATGGCACATATTGGGAATCCATGTAGTCCACTTGATGCCATGATTTTGGCATTGGGGGTAGCTGATCATCCATTCTACATGTGATATCTCCTGGTATGATGATATGGACTATCGCCAATGGGAGGTGGGTATGTATATATGGGCCTGTCTGTCAGGATGTCAGCATTGTCAGTCAGGTACAGTTGTCCCTGCCTCATGACATATATGTGTGTACATTGCTATATATGACATAGCTGTCAGAGGTGTCATGATTCAGTCTGGACTCCTTCTCAGCTACTCTTTACAGAACACCAACGAACCTGTGCACTAATCTCTGTTATACTCTTTTACACACGTAACACCATACTGATCCTTTGTGATGTGGCTTCAGAGTATGTCATCATGATATCCCAGCAAGTCCAGGGGTCGGCTTAGTGTGTACTCTCCAGTCCAGCTGGTGAATATTGTGATGTAGACACAATCTCACATCTGCCTCATGTACACAGACAACACTCTCCTCCTCCCAACAAACTCAGATACATGTGTGGGATGCACCTATGGAGACATACAGGGTGCTAAACTCTCTCAACCCATGACTGGCACAGTCTATCAGGTGGTGAAGGTAACCACACACACAACATATCAGTCTCACATATCCTCTGTCGACAGCACTCAAACCACATTATCACACATACACATACTCGGATGCTGTCAATGAACTTTGCCTAAGCAGCAGAGATCTCCACAGCAGGCACACACACAACTGCTACCACACTACAATACCCACATCTCACTTAGTTCACAATGTCAGTGTGCCACACAGTCACTGCCCTTCAGGCTACACAACACACCTTACACTTGTGAAAGGCGACACTTATTGTCAGACACACTGATGTACCACTCACCAGCCCATACAAGGAAATAGTCCCTTTGTGCTGTCTGTTGGGTGCCAGGTTCTGCCACATAACACATGCAGTCAGGTCACTCCAAAGCAAGTACGGGACTGGCACCATCATTGTCCATGCTGGTGCGTAAAACCTCAGACATTACTCCCTGGACCACATGACATGGTACATGGAGGTACACTGTGATCATGTAGCCCAGGCCAGTATGACCCTAATCTTGTCTAGCATCTTCCCACCATGTATGATGTCACAGTATACTGACAAACATATCATGTTTAACAGTTGGCTAACTGGTGCCATTCATAGGGGATACAGTGTCTGTCAGCCTGTGGTGACATGCTCGACATGCCACGTAGCCTCACTATGGACAGGTTGCACCTGTCACCCTTGGACCTTCAAATGCTGTCTACGGCTCTTGCTACCACCATAGTGCATTTGTTGATCAGGGCTCAAAAGACAAACCCACCTTCATAGACATTACAGGTTGAATGACACTAAGGGTAATACTGCTCAACACTAGATGTGTTATCCTTATATTGCGGCCACTCAGGACTCTTCTCAGTATGGAGGATAGCGATATCTGTGCACTAACAGACACCTAGTTCAAGCTCACATATGCACACCAGCAGTACCAGGTTATGTTTTGTACCATGCTTTCTGACCACAGGACCTGGTATGGACAACACAACTAGGGGGTGTATCCGTATACATCACAAATACACACACCTCCGGGTAAGTAGCACTGCACTAAGCATCACAGACCATACATATACAACTACCATTGTGTAAAGCTGCCTTTCAGTTTGTTGCCTGCTACAGACCACCCTCCCATACTCAGGAACCACACTCAGCTTTCCTGGGAACAGTGGAGAATATGAAGGTCTCCACAAACACCATTATATTGCGTGACTTCAGATACACAAATATTGACTGTGGATACTACTCAAGCCCCAACACCCTCACCCTACAGTCACTACAATTTGTAAAGTCATATGCTATGGCACAACAGGTCACCACAGCCACAAGTTGGTTTACATATTGGACCTGATCATCACCAACATGGGGACTCTATGTTCCATGCCAGCGATATATCCCTCATTGGTAAGGTCAGAACATACATATATCTCACTGGACATACATATACACTCCACACACCCATCCTGGGTAATCCTGGTGAACTTCTCGTGAGCCAACGTCTCACTTCACAAAAGCAAGGTGGTATCGTTCAGAGACCCTGAGACAGTGGGGAATATGGCTCAGACTGCTGAATCCTTTACATACACATTCTATGGACACCTAGTGGACTACATGGATTGTGCTATCCCAAATAACAACAGGACTCACTCCTCCAATGGCAGGAGACCTGTCTGGTAGACCCCAGCCATAAATAAGCTGTACAACGTCAGGAGGAAGCTACTACATGAGAGAGCACAATCACAGATTGGGAAAGCATCTGTGATCTGTACTGGCAGACAGATACAATCACTCATGTACTTGTGTAAGGGCTGCTTCACATGGCCTAAGTGTGTGAGCATGCCCAGTTCAGGCTTTCCATGTTTTGTTGCCTGACATATGTCTCATTTATTCAAGTGTGTGAGCATGCCCAGTGTGACCTTTCAGTATGCTGCGATCTGACATACACTACATTTGTGGATGTGTGTGAACATGACCAATATTAACATTTATACTGTGTGTGTTGGAGGTCATGTTCTGTTCTTACTGCAGGACTCACCTTTGTGTCATAACTCAACAGGGATTATACTGTGCCTGCAGGGTTTCCATGAGATACTTTGCATTGACTTATCAACATTCCTTCATACTAGCTGACCACTGCAATACTGTCATGGTTTAGTGGTTCAGTACTTTACCTATAGTGCACAGTATCTTGGGTTTGAGGCCCATCACTGCTTTATATTTTCATACTGAGCAGACCAGACTGCTTAAGGACCAGTTAAGCAAATATGAGCATGTTGGCTGTTGTTCAGTTATGCCCTACTTAGACCAGGCTTGTCTGACATTGCTGTATATTCACCAACTTTGCTGGACATTGGGCAATATTACTTGACATTGACCACAGTTGTACTGGTTGGTGTGTGCGATTCTGTTTGCATATACTACATGGTGGTAAATGCTGTTTAGCACTGCCTTAGATTGTTTAACGCATAGCAATCCTGCCTCAGGTGGTGCTGCAGGGCTGCCTATGTCAGATGCACATACTACACTCCCTGTACATGTTTGACAACAGGTAGTGTCAACTTAGGCATACCTTTTACTATATGTGCGAGTCAGAGAGAGGTATCATTTCCAGAGTTCCTACTGAGCTAGTGTATGTGCTATGTGTTGGCTCTTTGCCAAGGCCAAAGCATACTGGGCACGCCTCCTTCTGCCTACTGGGGCAGGCTCAGGTTGTTCCTCCTCCGAGTCACGCTCTGCCTGTGATGACCTTGGCAATGGTGGAGGGCTGTTTGGCCCAGGCCTATGCTGGTCCTGCTGCAGCTGTTTTCCCAGGATCATATTATGTAGCATAGCACATACCATGACAATTTGGGTACATGTAGTTGGTGAGTACTGCAAGGCTCCACCAGATGTGTCCAGGCACTGGAACCGTGACTTGAGCATCCCAAACACATGCTCGATTACATTTCGTGTTTGTGCGTTTGCCTCATTATGGCATTCCTGTTCAGGTGTGTGTGTGTGTTTCTGATGGGTGTCATCAGCCACGGCTCCAGTGCATAGCCAGCATCCCCCACTAGGTGACCATGTGGGATGTCCCCATTGGCAAATGTCTGGTACAGCTGAGTCAGATGCCAGATATGGGAATCATGGTAGCTTCCAGGGCAGCCAGCGCACACACATTCAGTATTATGCCCTGGGCATCACACATGACCTGGTAGTTGATGGAGAGGAAGCCCTTGCGGTTGTAGTAGACCCTACACCACTCACCAGCTGGTGCTTTGATGCGTATGTGCGTGCAGTCTATTGCACCCACTACCTCAGGGTATTCCGCTATTTGCTGGAAGAGACGCATATTGCTGGCCAATACCTCATGAGAATTGGGGAAATATACATGATCACTGACATGTGCTGACATGGCATCCAGGAACTGATGCAGTACCCTGGATGCTGATGCCTGTGATATCCCCATCATATCACCAGTTGGTCTCCGGAAGGTACCTGTTGCTAATATTCTTATGCCAACACATACCTTGGTTTCCACTGTGATGGGTTCCCCTCTGTTGGTTCTGTGTGTGAGGCATGGCCTGCACAGCTCAACAATTTGCTGCAGGAGGTCTCTGTCCACTCTATAGCGCTCCACTATCTCCAGCTCATGTAGCCCCTGGTAGGATACCCTGGGCCTGTACACTTTTCTCCGTCTCCTCACTGTGGGTTGTCCAGCAGCATTTCCATTGTCACCACCCTTGGCAAGTTGCATATGTCACCTTATGACAGCAATGGCAGCCCCTAACATTCCTTTGTCTCAGTAAAGCTTTTTCAGTTTTCACTTCTATTAGCTTACTGCAGTGTCTCTTGTGAGAAACATAATGAACTGTTGTATGCAGAGTTTTAAGTGCTAGGCTGGGCTGGGCTAGTGTACTGCCTGTGTAATTGCCTGATTCTGATTGTTTTCACCTGCTAGCTCTGCTAGTACTCCCTGGTAGCTTCCTAGTATCTGTTGTGCTTCCTATTTCCTTTTTATGTTTCCTCAGGGGGCAGCGCCATGCACACAAGCGCAAACACGCTCACAGCAGCTCACATGCGCACACACATGCTTACACGGACGACAACTTGCTTATTCGGGTTACAACACGAGCACACCAGAGCAAACGTGCTTACAACACTTTAAACTGCCTTATACATACTTACTCCGGCTTACACGCGACACCCATGCTTACACGCATGCACACTGTCTTACTTGGGTTTACAGACATGCACACGCATGCATACCCACTCAGCAAGAAACTTTGGTGTTATTCATGGTGTACCCTTCCATTTCTTGACTTTACCTAGCCTACCTGTTGACACACCTCTTTCAATGATGTGTAAATGATAGCTGACACATACCACTCTGCTCCAATGAGCTTCCCTCCTTTCATACATACCCCACTCGTGATGTCACCTATCTTCTACTCTGTTACTCCCCTTATCCTACTCCTACACTCCACTGACTGTGCTCATTTGCTATGCAAACCTGTGATTCACTATCCTTATCCTCATTTGCATGGAATTGCCTACTAATACTTGGTTACATCTCTTAGACTGTGCTTCCCCCCTTAGCAACCTCTACTCGATGGCCATGTTGACTTCAGCCTGCCATTCCCTTGCATTGTATATTAACAAATTCTATGATTTTCACGTTTGTGGGTTTAAATTTCTATTTTTATGTTTTTTAGAGTGCAGCCCATTTGCACGGTGCTGCGCTATGCTTAAACATCGGAAATCGGTGAAAAAAAATTATTTTTATTTTCATATTGCATCAGGAAACATTACCATTGGCTGTATATTTGGCCATTGGCATGCTTCCTCTACTGGATGCAACCTTTATTTGGAGCTGTCACGGCTCCGTTTTGCTATTTGCAGAATGGTACTCAGTTGTCAACTGAGTACATTTCTGCAAATAACACTGCTCTTACTCGGACAGGTATGGGTTTCCTGAATCACAAATCTACCTCATTTGCTTGCCTTTCACCTGCAATTGAGGTAATTTGCATGTCCCTGCCCTGTCCGTGTAATAGCTGTTTTAGGAGCTCTCTTACACACCCCTACAGGCTGTTCCTGGATCGCTCATCAAGCATGATGGCTGCATGGCGTCTTACTCTACTCTTAGACTCCGTGCAAGCCATCGTGAATCTGGCCCATTATGTGGGAGAATCACTGATGCCGTGTTATTTATATGTTGTTAGTTTGTTTACTGTCATAATGAGCTGAGCCCAAAAGACCTGTTTTGGCCACAGCCTTAGGATGCATTGTTGAAAATAATTACATGTAACAGCAGAAAATGGTAATCAATCCCTGGGATTCAGCAAGCCCTGCAGAACATCCAGAAGCTGCTGTACGCAATATGTCCACTGAGAGATTCAGTATAGAGCTCCCGGTATGTGCACGGGCGCTCCTACTCTATTCCTGCACAGACACTACTGCCTTATGCTAATTACCTTATTTGCTTGTGAAAAACATGCAAATGAGGTGAATTAGTGATTCAGCAAGCAGGCAGGTGTCCATGCAGGAATAGTGTAACCTGCAGCAATGTATTCAGTTACTAGCTGAATACATTTCTGCAAATGAGAAAACGGAGGGATGACAGCTTGAAAGAAAGTATGTATTATATTCAGTAGGCATGCCAATGGCCAAATATATGGCCATTGGCATGAAAAATACTTTTAATTATAGAAAATAAAACTTTTTTTTTGGCCAGTCTCAGCCATTTAAACATAGGGCAGAGGTGAGCAAATGGTATCATGCCGAAAACAAAAAAAAAGGAAAAAGCAATTTCTACAGAAATCTGCATTTTGCCATTATAGTCAATGGCATGCAGAATGAAAACAATACCAGGGAATAGTGGTTGCTAAGGAGAAAGGCCAGCCTAAGTGTGGCAACTAAGGAGTAAGGCAGTGGTGTATGCAAATGAGGAGATTTATAGTGAATCACAAATTTCTTCTAAGTGTCAGACTGCACCTAACCATGTAGGTGCTCTAACACCACTGTGTAGACAGGAGTAGTTGCTAACATGAAAAGGTGGTGTGTTATGCTTGCTGTAAGCACACTGGAGCTCAGTGGCCCATGTTTGCCCTAAGCTAAGCACAGCTAAAGAAGGGGTGTGTCTGAGGCTGTATTGTCTTATTCCATGAAATGCAGAGTGTGATCACATCCAGGGAGGGCCAGTTCTGCTTAAAAGTGTTTAGGTAAACGGGTGTGCACAGTGTGCACCCGGCCTAAAAAAAAAAAAACAGAAAACAGCAGAACTCTTTACATTTGAGCACTGGGATGAAAGGTGCACATCAGGGCTTAAACAGAGAGGAAATGGAAAGGGGAAACAGCAGAAGGAAGGCAATCAAGGAGAACTACCATAGCTGACAGGTGGAATGTATCAGAATCAACCAATTACACAGGCAGCAGCCCACCACACTAGTATAAACTATGTAAACTATGTAAACACCTTTCGGTCTGGTTTTTCCCACAAACTCTACACCACTGCTATACACATTCGGGGGAATTTTAAACTGACAAAACTAATAAGACATGTTAGGGGCTGCTGTTGCTCTGATCTGTCAGTATGTGCTAGAGACTGAGGGTGGTGAGGAGGATAATGCTGACTACCAACTCAGACCAAGGAGGAGGAGAAGAGTGTTCAGACCCAGGGTAACCTACCAAGGGCTACATGATCTGGAGATAGTAGAGAACTACAGGGTGGACAGGGACATACTTCAGCAACTTGTTGAGCTGGGCTGGCCTCACCTCAAACCCAGAACCAACAGAGGGAAACCCATCCCAGTGGAAACAAAGGTATGTGTAGCTTTAAGAATACTAGCTACAGGTACTTTCCAAATACCTACTGGGGATATCATGGGAGTCTCACAGGCATCTGTGTCCAGGATACTCCACCAGTTCCTAGATTCCATTTGACTGCATGCCGCTGAGCACATTTACTTCCCCAGCACCCACGTGGAGAGGACCAGCAATATGCATCTCTTCCACCAAGTAGCAGAATCCTCGGAGGTACTGGGTGCCATAGACTGCACGCACATCCACATCAAAGCACCCCCCAGTCACCAAGGGTAGGGTCTACCTAAATCGCAAGGGGTTTCACTCCATCAACTGCCAGGTTGTGTGTGATGCCCAGGGCATTATCAGGAATGTGTGCTGGCAGCCCTGGAAGCTATCTTGACTCCCACATATGACATTTGCCACAGCTGTATGGGGCATTTGCCAGTGGGGACATCCCATATGGCTATCTGGTGGGGGATGCTGGCTACACACTGGAGCCGTGGATGATGACAACCATCAGAAATGCACACACATCCACACAAGAACACCATAATGAAGCACACCCACAAACCAGGATCATTATAGAGCATGTGTCTGGGATGCTCAAGTAACGGTTCTGCTGTCTTGACATATCTGGTGGAGCCTTGCAGTACTCTCCAGCCACATGTGGCATGCTGCACAATATGATCCTGCAGAATCAGCTGCGGCAGGAACAAATTGGTGAAGGGCCACACAGCTCCCCACCTTGCCAAGGTCTCCACAGGCATAGAAGGACCCGGTGGAGAAACATCTTGAGCCTGCCCCTGTAGGCAGATGGAGGCGTGCCCAGTATGGCCTGTCCTTGGAAAAGAGGCAATGTATAGCACATACACTGACACTGTAGGACCCGAGGGACTGATCTCTCTCTCTCTCTCTGTCTCTGACTCACACACACACAGTAAAATGGATCCCAAACAACACACCACCTATAGCCTACCATGTAAAGGCAGTGTACTGTGTGCATTCAACATAGTCATCCCTCAAGCACCATCCTCACAATAGCCTCAGGCACAAAGTAAGTCAGTCTCCTTAACAAAATTAATGAATGGTGTGGAATGTTCTGATAGGATATCTATGGTATTGATTCAAGCATGCAAGGGAATTGGGTGGCTTACTGGGATAGCAGCAGACAACTGACAGCTCTGTGGGACAGCAGGAAGTGTATTCCCAGTACTGGCCTACCCACACCATGAAGTACCACCCTATTTGGCAAATACCACTGCAGTATATATGGTGTGCCAAATAACTGGGGGGGATCATAGGTCACATGCATGGATGTCAAAATGGGGGTCCCATACCCACCCCAGCCTTACCCAGCAGAACAACTGTAGAAAACCATACAGAAATGCCTGGCAAAGGCCCCCACATGGTGGCATCCATGAAATCCTGACATACAGACTTTTACACAGTGATATCACAGCAGGTCTGGCAGTGGCAGTATGGCTTTGAAAGGTAAGAAGTCTGAAACTACAAATGTTTATGCCAGAACAATCTAACCTGTGGTCAAAACTGTGATGCCTGTAGTTTGAAAGATAGGGCATACCACTATGCTAAAATGCGACCAAAATGTTAAGCAAATATCAGCACAGTCTCTTCAAATGTGTATTGTGTACAGATGTGTCACCCCTCATAGTCCCATAAAAATGCAGTAACATGTCCTTGGCCTTAAGCAGCATCAAGTCACCAACTAGAGTGATGGCTCAACAGAGAGAGCAATTGTCAGTAACACCCACAGTCCACTGCCAGCAGCCTGGGAACATTTGATCATCAGAATGCACTGCCTTGCTACAGATGGCCTGCATCTGTCACACCTGGCCTACCAGAACTGTGGCAAATGCTCATGCCTTCCCACAGTGCTCTGTTAGGGAGTGTCATGGGGTCCATAACACCAACATGACACAGTCTACAAAATGCAAAGAAAGGACATGCTGCTAACTGCAAGGAGAAAACCTGCCGGTATCAGAGAGCCAGAAATCTGGCCAAAGCCATGAATAATGGGGTAAAAAAGGTCCTTAGAGAAGGACACCTTTGACATACTGCTCTAATAATGTAATAAAGTTGATGGAATGATTGCAGTAGCATGGAATGTCTGCTGGGTACAAAGTCAGAAACTGCAACGTCAATTGTCAGTAATATCTGACTTCAACCCTGAGTGACTTGCAAAACACTTTTCCTTGAAAACCACACTTGTTTGCATAACCAGCAAGATATACAAGTCATGAATGTGGATATTCTGTGATACTCTGTGCGGTCGACAGGTAGGGCTAGGAGTCTAAATATGAGAATGCACTCATTGCAGGCAGTCCTAACCCTGGAAGACAGTGACATATCTGCACCCACAGTACCCTGGCACACAGCCATGGGGATTAATGCACCCTTCCCTGATCACTCATCCTATGCAGCATCATAACCCAAAAATGTGGCCAGCCAAGCAAAATGAGGTGGGCCATACATATATGTCAGAGAAACACAAATCTCCAGGCTGGTCAAACAGTCTGACACACACAAGACCATCCAAGTGCAGTCAAACTTTGAGCAGATCCCTATGCAAAGCACTGGTAGCTATAGGCAAACATATCTGACCCAGGAACCCCCTCCATCTTATTCCCTACAATTCTATCTAGAGTCTGCCTGTCACCCTGATCCTGTCTGACTTATATTACCCAACCGTGGACTGGAAATCAGACCATGCCAGAACAGAAATGCACAGAGATTCCACCATTTTAATATATCACCAATGTGTTGGACCATTTCCATAGCTCCAGCAGTCAATTGGTTGTAGGCACACCTCTCAACAGGCTGGATTGTGCAAGAATGCATAGTATTTAGCCCATAAGTTTGGTGTGTGCATCATCCATCCTGTATTCCACTGGTAAATCACAGTGATGATCTGCTGAGGTATATCATGAAGTACTGAAACAATACATAATGTCAAATGGAATGGCATATATGTCAGATGTTTGTTAAAACAAGACCTGTAACCCTAGCAACCCATACATTACTGATAGAAATAGTCACAATCACCATATGGCCCATTGTCTCCCCATTCTGATAGGCTATCTCCAAATATCCTGTACCAACAGATTGAGAGGTATGGCTGTAGCACAAAACAAACTGGACTGGAGCACAACAATCACTGGAATGGAGTCCCACATGTACTATAGAAGGTCACACTGGGCATGCTCATACACTTAGAGAAATGTCAGTGGGATCTAGGAATCAAGGGAAATGTCAGTAGGATCTTGGAATCAGGGATCTAGGAATCAACAGGCCTTCCCCATCCAGTGCACTTCCCATTCCCCTACTTTATCATTCCTGAAGATGTCTGTCGCCATATAAGTCTGTTTCGTCAGGCCTCAGATCTATAAGCTCTGTGTTGCATGCAATAACTGTGTAACACTATAGTACAAATAACTAGTTAGGTAGGAGTTCTAATCTCCATCCTAGCAAATGTCAAAGTATGTGTGTGTGCTTACAAGTTAAAGCTTTTGGGTTCATTCAAACCCAGTATACATCCCCTTTCCCACTTTAGCAGTCCTGCAGATATCAGTCACCTTAGAAGTCCCTTCCATCAGACCTCAGCACCATAAGCTCTGTGGCACATGTGGTAACACTATAGTACAAATAAAAAGTTAGGTAGGAGTTCTAATCTCAGCCCTAGCAAATGTCAAAGTGTGTGAGTGTGTGTGTGTGTGTGTGTGTGTGTGTGTGTGTGTGTGTGTGTGTGTGTGTGTGTGTGTGTGTGTGTTTACAAGTTAAAATTTGGGTCCATTTGAACTCAGTACACTTCCCCTTTCCCTACATTAGCAGTCCTGCAGGTATCAGTCACCTTAGAAGTCCCTTTCATCAGGCCTCAGCCCCACAAGCTCTGTGGCATGTGCGATGACCGAGTAACACTATAGTGCAAATACCTAGTTGGTAGGAGTTCTAATCTCATTCCTGGCAAATGTCAAACTGTGTGTGTGTGCCTGTGGTGTGTGTGTGTGCGTGTGTGTTTACAAGTTAAAGCTTTTGGGTCCATTAAAACACAGTACACTTCCCTTTTCCCTGCTTTAGCAGTCCTGCAGATATCAGTCACTTTAGAAGTCCCTTTCATCAGGCTTCAGATCCATAGGTTCTGTGCCATGTGCGTTAACTGCATAACACTATAATACAAATAAATAGGTAGGAGTTCTAATCCCAGTTCTGGCAAATGTGTGTGTAGGGGTGTTTATGTGTAGTTTAAAGTATTCTGTGGCCTCTCTCACCCAGTACAACACCCATTGCTATACATTACAAGGGCTGCTGATGTTCCTCACCTTAGAAGTACCTTTGGACAACCTTCTCCCTATAAGCTCCATGGCGTGTGTGATAAATGAGTAACAATATAGTAGCAATAAATAGGTAGGGTCTCTACTCTCAGTCCGGGTAAGTGTGTGTGTGTGTGTGTGTGTGTGTGTGTGTGTGTGTGTCTGTGTGTGTGTGTGTGTGTGTGTGTGTGTGTGTGTGTGTGTGTGTGTGTGTGTGTGTGTGTGTGTGTGTGTGTGTGTGTGTGTGTGAACAGTATCCTGTCCATGGGGGAGTTGTTGTTTTGTGTTTGAGTGAACAGTATCCTGTCTTTGGAGGGGTTGTTGTTGTGTGTGTTTGAGTAAACAGCATCCTGTCTGTGGGGGGGGGTGTTGTGTTTGTGTGAGAACCATAACCATTGGGGGTGGGTTTTGTTACTTTTTGCTGTTGCCCACCCAGCACATGTCTCAGTGTCCACATTACAAGGCTCACAGTTGTCATCCACTGTAGAGGGACCTGTAGACAATGCAGCCCTATAATCATTGTGCCATGTGCAATAACTATGTAACAGTATGGAATATATAACAACATTGGCTGCCCATCTTATCCTTGGATATCACTCCCCACTCAGGAATCATACACAACCACACTCAGGTAGACAGACAGCCACACCTATATCAATCAGTAGGTGGCCTGCAAACCAGCTCACAGATAGAACCCACAGTGTGAAAGCAGTGGACTCCATGTCAGACTGCCAAACAGTCACGAGTGGAGTCCCACAGGTTGTGGATCTGGGTTCCCTCATGTTTGGGATCCCACCTCTGAGGACCAGCCCAATAGAAAGGTGCCCTGGCTGACATGTTTGTAGATGACTACAAGGTGGGTGCTATTATTACCCCCCCACATGAGGTTGACATCCTTCACAAAGGCCTCTCTAAGACCTATGACTGTTGTCAGAACCCTGAACATAAGCTCAATGCCAGATGATGTGCCACCATCCCCTTTGAGTATGACATTGCTCCCATAAAGTAATACATTGATGGTAGTCCACTGAACACTGATGTTGGTGTAATGGAACTGGGAGCACAGGTTGACAGGGAGCTCTATGGTGACCCCCACAGTGCCACTGTCTTCTGAAAGTCCTTCCATGTGTCACTTCTCCTGACTTAGGGTGTTGAATCTGGAAAGTAAAAGGAAAGTGTTTCCCCGTACACTCCCCTCAGTAGGCCAATGTGTATTAAGGCCCATTTGCCATGTACCCCACTGGACACCAACAACAACAGGAGAGGCTGCAAATGTACCTCACAAAGAGGGTCTTAGGTACTACTTACTTGCCCCATATGGACAGACTCCAATAACTGCAATGAATCCCCATCTCATATTGGCTACTTAGGTGTGATCTCTGCCTGACATACACAGCCATGTCTAACTCAACTCTTTCAGGAATGCTACATCCAAGCAAATCAGTCCACACAACATGCCCCAGATACCTCAACCCCATCCTCACAATCAACAGGACATGCTGGAGGGACAGGTTCCTAACCCAGAGACTGGCCATGCTTTGGAATAGACGCCACATATATGACAAGCCAAACACATCACTGGCCCTCTTCAACAGAAATCAGGAGGAGTGGATGGGAAATAGAATACCCACCCTAGGAATCACTCCAGTGACTATACTCAGTAGACACACTGGGAAGTATTGTCAGGTGATGTGATGCCAGTGTATTCCCATGGGCTAGTGTTGTAAAGCCTGCATGGCCATTTGCCACATACACACCTATGACTCTTTGAACCCAGGATCTCAGTACTGTAAAATGTGTGTGCGTGCATTAGTGTGTATGAAAGTGTTTATGAGTATGTAAACATGTGGATGAAAGTAGCTGGTGGCCCGTGTCACAAAGTACAACTAACATTGCCATGCCTTAAAAGTGCTGTAGATGTCATTCACTATATAGGTACCTTAGGACACTCCACAATCTATAAGATCTGGGGTGTGTGCAGTAACTGAATAACACTATAATACCAATAACCACATAGCTAGGGGTTCTAATATGAGTCCTGACAAGTGTGTGTGTGTGTGTGTGTGTGTGTGTGTGTGTGTGTGTGTGTGTGTGTGTGTGTGTAGGTTGGTTTGCTGACACTTTCTAGGCCCTATTTCTTTTCCTTTCTATCACTAGAACTAGCCTACCTGATTGTTTTTTCATTAACTGTTTCTGTATTCTGTTGCTACCCGCTCCGTTCGCCCTGCGGGCTCACTCCGCTCCCCACCCACCCCATGGGTCCTACCTTTATACTTCCTAAACCACACCTCTTCCTGTTCCTGTGACTCTCCAACCACACCCCTTCCTCTTTCCATTACCTTCTAACCACATCTCTTTTCTCTCACCTGCACTCTCTAATAATCACCCGTGATATCACTTATTCTCTTCTTAACTCTCCTCTTTTCCTTTCTATCCTAATAACTCCCCTATTACCTCACTCCTCTAACATTTACCCTCTCATTATTCTCCTCCTATCACATCTTACCCTAATCACTCTCTCATCTCCACCAAATATATTACTATTCATCTACCAAGAAAGTACAGATATCTATCCTTATAATGAAAACTCTACCCATCCCAACCTATATCACATTCCTAGTCACTCTCTCACTACTACCTCCTTTAATCCTTATGCATCTTATCACCTCAATTGAGAATCCACTAAACCCAAACCTAAACTATCCAAAAAAAGTAACCACCTCTCCATACACACCTGTATTTCTTAGTCATGCTAATATTACATCCTCATCTAATTACACACTTCCTAAATATCATAGAACTCTACATACAAAGTTTAACAATTCAACTTCCAAAAAATGTCTATCTCTATACAGTAGGCTCAAAACCCTATACTATCTAAGCCTACTACTCTTTGCAAAGGATGGTGATATTCACCCTAACCCAGGCCCCCCAACAACTCCCATCTCTCTCCTCAACCCCAAAGAATCACCTACTCAAGCCCTTTCTAGACCATCTAAGTCGCTTTTAATTGCTCATCTTAATATATGCAGTATAAATAACAAAGTAACTCAACTCCAAGCTCTAACTGAAATATATTCCTTTGATATTCCCTGCTTAACAGAAACTTAGCTAAAACCCTCAACCAAAGATAATCAGATCATCCCACCTGGTTATAATATCCTGAGACTAGACCGTACATCCATGAAAGGTGGAGGGGTAGCTATCCTATATAAACCTAGCTTACAATTAACTATTCTTAACTGAAAACCACCTATAGACTCTAATGCTGAAATTCTTATCTCCAAACTTCTTCTTAACAATTCCAAATCCATCTATGTCATTTGTATATATCTAACTGCTGGAAATAACATAGCTACCATGGAAAATATACTCTGCTGGCTTTCCCAAAACCTACCCCAAGAAACCATTATTCTAGGTGACAAAAATATTGACTGGACCTGCTTCTGCGGCAGCCTCCCCTCAAACCATATTAACCTTTATGGATATTCCCAAACCATCACCTCCCCTACCAGGATAAATAAATCTAACAGGAAATCAACCTTATTAGACTGGAAACTCATTAACCATCATCCTCACAACTATGACTCAGAAACCCTCCCTGATGATTTAAGTGACCACGCTCTTACCTATATCATCAGACATAGACTCAATCTACCCTCCACAGCATCAATTAAAAACATAAGGTCTAAAAAACACTTTAACCAAGAACTTCTCCAGTTGGAACTAAGAGCATGCAACTGGTCACCCCTAAAAAAATCTACCTCTAGAGAAAGCTGTAAGTTACTTTAACTACAACTTCCTTGCCATCATCAACCATCATGCCCCAACCAGACTAGTTAGAACTAAAACCAAACATGCTCCTTGGCTTACTAAGGAAACCAAACATAGAATCAATGTAAAAAACAAACATTGGGCAAAATGGAGAAAAACAAAAAAACCTGTAGACCAACAAACATTTAGACAACAAAGAAATGAAACTAAGAAAGCTATAATAACTGACAAAAAAACTACTACCTCCAATCCCAACAAGCCCATACAAATAAACCACAGAAATTTTGGCTTAGTATTGACCAACTACTCCACCCAGGACAATCCACTACTCCATACCCTCTAAATTCAAAACACAAAACACCAATGAACATAGCCAATGACTTTAACACCTTTTCTACAGATGCTATACAAGCATTAGCCAGTCAACTATCTCCTAACAACTTCAGTCTACCTTCCAAACAACCAACCTTACCCCCTACGTTTCATTTACAACCTGTTCCAACATCATATATTCTAACCCTTCTGCAGAAACTAAAACCCTGCTCCCCCTCAGCAGACCAACTACCTGCTGAATTCTTACAACAATCAGCCAAAGCTATTGCCTATCCAATTTCTATCCTAATCAATAGGACTATTACTGAAAGTTTTATTCACAGTTTATGGAAAATATCCCATATAATCCCTCTCCACAAAGGAGGACAATTGACAGAACTCTCCAACTACCTCCCCATTGCCCTTCTCTCACCTCTGGCAAAGATCATGGAAAAATGCATCCACAAACAATTACTTGATCATCTAATGCATAATAACCTACTAGTCAATTGTCAACATGGTTTTAGACCCTCACATAGCACTACAACTGCCCTTCTTTCCTTCACAGACTGTATTAACAACAACAGCAACCTTAACAAACTCTCTTCTGCCCTTTTCATTGACCTGTCTAAAGCATTTGACATGGTAAATCACCAAATTCTCATCACAATACTAAAATCCCTGTCCCTAGATACATCCTCTATTAAGTGGTTCCAGTCCTACCTGGATAGAAGACAGCAGGCCGTACTATGGCACAAGTCTCTATCTATTCATCTCCCTGTCAACCTCGGAGTCCCCCATGTTTCCATCCTTGGAGCTCTACTTTTTTCCATATTCATCAACGATCTTCACCTTGCCTTCCCCCAAGCTACATGCATACAATATGCAGATGACTCTACACTGATATGCTCAGCCCCCTCCTCTTCTGAACTACTCTATCTGACCCAACAAGTATTTAACACAGTTGAGCAATGGTTCACACATAGATGCCTTCTCCTAAACCCCAAAAAGACTAAACTCCTCCTCTTCTCTCCTACCAAGAAATCCCATCCACTGGATTTCTCAATAAACTCTATCAGTAATACCATTATATCTCCAGACCCATCCACAAAACTATTAGGAGTCACCATTGACAATAATCTGAACTTTAACATCCATATTAACAATACTATAAAAACAGGCAATAAAAAGCTAGGCTCTCTCTATAGGATAAAATCCTTTCTCCTACCTTCAGCTCGAACCAAAATAGCACGCACTCATCTAATCTCGTCTCTACTTTATGCGTCACCCATTTATACTAACCTTTCAAAAAATAATCTCAACAAATTGGAAATGTCCTACAACAATATAGCTAGATTTGCAACTGGTAATCCTTTTAGAACCCATCACTGCCTTAATTTAAAACAGCTAGGTTGGCTTGAACTTCAGAATTTAATTACATTCCATCAGCTAACTATAGCCCATAACACTCTTTACAAACCTTCAAAAACACCTATTCTCTCGACACTAATCACCCCCTATTAAAACCTAGCATCCTTAAGGTATTCTCAGAAACTTCTAGTACATACCACTAAAACATATAACAAAGCTGGCGACTCCCTTTTCTCTAATATAGTTGGGAAAGCCTGGAACCTTCTTCCAAATGAACTCTCCATACTTTCCTCATTATCCTCTTTCAAAAACAAATTGAAAATATATATGAAAACACACTGGTTATGTCAATGCTCTAAACCTGACTAGTCAAAGTGTCTCTACATACTCTACTCTGTCTAGCCCATCTACTCATTAAGCAACTCTATTTTTCTTTTTAAACTATGTTGCTTATTTCTCTTGACTACTCTGATTGTATTTACATCCCTTTATTTATTCTTGTATCGTGCACTGTACATTTTTCTGTGATAACCTGTTTATGCATACTGTTAATACTTTAATATTTGCTCTTGTATCCTTATACTTTATTGTATTACTTTTATTGTCCTAACTTGGAGCTTAACTCCTTGGGCCTCTACTGAAAATGGACATGTATCCAGTTACACTAGCCTGGTTAACAAATGTAAAATAAATAAATAAATAAATAAATAAATAAATGTGTAGGTTACAGTATTTTGTGGCCTTTCTCACCCATTATGTCACCCACTGTCTTAGTTCCTGGTGATATCCCCCAACTTAGAAGTACCTTTGGACAATTGTTACCCCATAATCTCCGTGGCACGTGCAATAAATCTGTAACAATGTAGAAACAATAAATGGATAGGGGTTCTACTCCCAGTCCTGGCAAATGTGTGTGAGAGAAGAGTATCTTGTGTGTGTTTGTGTGTGAACAACATCCATTAGATGGGCATGGATTCATATTTTATGCCATGGTACATACAGTACATATTCCTAAGATAACTGTATGAGATCCACTGCTCACATCAACCATAGTGGTATCTGCAGACACTCATCAGCCCTATAAGCCATGTGCAACAGTATGGAATAGTATGGTACAAATAACAACATAGGTTGGTTTGCTAAGCTCAGTACTGGCAAGTGTGTGTGTGTGTGTGTGTGTGTGTGTGTGTGTGTGTGTGTGTGTGTGTGTGTGTGTGTGTGTGTGTGTGTGTGTGTTACGCATTGGTGTGTATAGCAGTGGTTGTGGGTGTGTAGACTTGTATGCAACATTATTATGAGTAATCTCACACCCAGTACAGCCACCATTGCCATACCCTACAAGGCCACATGATGTTATTCACCTTACAAGTACCTTGTAACAGTCATCACACTAGTAGTCCTGTGCCACCTGCAATAACTGCATAATACTTTGGTATCACAATGGGTAGGGGTTCCAAACAGAACACTGGTAACTGTGATCCTGTGCGTGCATGTGTGTGTGTGTGTGTGTGTGTGTGTGTGTGTGTGTGTGTGTGTGTGTGTGTGTGTGTGTCTACAGTATTCTCTGTGTGTTTGGTCGACACAATATTCTCTGTGGTTGAGGGGGTTTGCAATCTGAGGTGTGTTCCACCAACCAAACTTACCATTGTCCACTATACTAGAGCTGATGTCAACCACCATAGACTTGGATACAACCCCTCAGCCCTATAAGCTGTGAGGCACATGCAAGAACTGTAACACAGACCTGGGAAATGTATGCAGATACAGCTGTACACTGACAATGATGTGGTCAATGTGTTACTACACTGCCATACCCCTTGTTGGTGATGTATGCAGGGCCACATCCTGCTGACATGCAGACACCTGGTACACAGAGTACAGCATGTAAGAACACATTCACTTAGTGTTACTAACACCAATAATGCATCATGGCTGAAAAGGTACACACAAACTCTGATGTGTACCCATTACAAATACCAGATGAGAGCACCTTACACAGCTTGAAATAACTACACTCTACTAAAGTCACTCTGTGCATCAGACACATATAAGCATGGCCCTCCATCAATGGTATGGATGGCATGGATGTGGCACAGGTATCATCATATGCACAGGGTCTTGTGTGGGTTTGTCAGAAGCCTAAGCTAGGCCATGTAGTTGACATTATGTGTGTGTGTTTGGGGCGTGTTCATTAAATGGGCAGTGCAGGGATGGGGTGTGTGTGTGTGTGTGTGTGTGTGTGTGTGTGTGTGTGTGTGTGTGTGTGTGTGTGTGTGTGTGTGTGTGTGTGTGTGTGTGTGTGTGTGTGTAGGTGACTTTTTTGATGGTGATGTGTAGGTGTTTGTATGCACACAGTCACGCCATGTGGGTGCCATACACAGCGGCATTTTGGACAGCTGTGGTCCGTACATGACAGATTGCACAATTCACTGTCTCTGGCCATGGACACTGAGGGTATCACCAACACTACCAGCGCTGAGTACAGATGCAGTACTACTCCCCGCTGGTGACTGCTGCCTGCTGGATCTATGTCCTTGTTGGGACCAGCCAGGATCACATGGCCATCATGGCCTGCTGCATCATGGCATGGACAGCACACCCCCTTCAGTAGTGCTGGTGGTACTGTCAGCATGGGAATGTGATGGTGCACAGACACATAGACCATCAGCTAATCATGGTGCTGCCGTACAGCCACATGGCTGCTGGCCAGTGTCCGCCAAATGCTTAAGCACAGATATTCCATGGTCGAAGAGTGCCAAGGTCTCCCCCCACCATCTATCCATGACCCCAGTATGGTCACAGATGGCTGCAGTGAGTTTATATTGCCATGGATACCAGGGACATGCTCATCCATGACCCTGCGTATATGTCTGGTATTACGTTTACTACATGCCTATGCCCACATGACAGCCTGAGACATGCGTCTGGTAACTGCTGCCATATCACTTGCAACAGCAACATGACAGGCTTTAATCCTCCTCCACCTGCCAACTGTCCATTATCTGTGGCCACTGGTCATGGGGTATGTGTGGGCATTGTGACTGTGTGTGGAGATGGGGTTGACAATAGTGGAATGCCAACCGATGGCACAGTATCAACCCCTGACAACCCCACTTGCACCTCAATATGAGTATCACCATAGTCAGATTCTGCAGAGACACTGACATCAGTATCAGAGCAGGATGGACCGCAGCCACCATGTCCACCTGTGAGGGAAAAGCAACATATGTAAATCACTACTGGCACCATAAGGTTTGCTGGTACACACACACACACACACACACACACACACACACACACACACACACACACACACACACACACACACACACACACACACGCACACACAGGTGAGGTGCCTCAAAGGCATTACACAGACCTCACATTAGCCAACTGGGGGCATTCACTACTTACAGACAATAACATAAACACTCTGGACGGATCCTCAGCATTTTGCAGTGCACCCCTTTCCAATTACCGTTACTACTAATATAGACCTCTGGGATATGTGAGTGGTGTTAGTAGATGATCACCTAGCACACACTGCACCCATGTAAACATTATTGCTGTTCACCTGTATAGCACTGTGGCAACTCCTACAGAACATACCCGCCAACTGTACAGGGTTTTGCTGAATGCCTACATGTTTGGTCTGTTCCTCATAAATTCTGTGTTTGTCTGATACATTACTTGGTTGGCCTGTGGAATGGTGCCAAAACGTAATGTCCTAATTGGAGGTGCAGACTGCCTAACCTACAGTACATGTATTTTATAACAAAGCTGGTTACCCATACAACTTCCCAAGCTTACAGTGGATATAGTAAGTGTACACATACCTGTTAACATCCCAGATTTTCATGATATATCACATGAGACCTCAGAAATCAAGTCAGAACATTCCCATCATTTCATATGACACATAACCTGTGCAAGCCAACTGAACAACATACACATCAGTTACAGGTAAAATCTGGTAACTGAAATAGGTACAATAGGCTGGTTGCATGAGTGTACACACCCTTAAAGTTGTTGTTTGTTGTTTGTCTTTTGGCTTTTCCTGGTAAGGGGTCACCACAGAGGAACTCCGGTCTGCTAATGATTGGCAGTAGATTTTTACGAAACGCCAAGGTGCCAGCTCGACGCCCAACCTTCAACGAAGGCATGCCCATTTATGCACACATGTCTTTTGAATGCTACCCAACTGTGAGGAGGACATGCAGACTCCACAAAGAAGGCACTCCTAAGCCCAGCCAAGAATTGAACGGGAGAACCTCTTGTGTGAGGTACACACCCTTAAAGTAATACTCTGTTAAAGCAACTTTTGATTTAATCATAGCATGCAGTTCTATTGGGAAGGTGTCTATCAGCATGACACATCTTGACTTGCCAATGTTTGCACTCTCTCCCTTGCAAAACACCTCAATCTATGCAAGGGCATTCCCTGTGCACTCCCCTCTTCAGGTCACCTTGCATATATCCTGTTGGACATAGGTGTGGGCTCTGACTCGGCCAGTGTAGAACATTGCACTTGTTCTGGTGAAGCCCTCCTTTTGTTGATATAAATGTATGGTTTGGGTCACTGTTGTGTGAAAAGCTGGAATTCCTCACCATCCACAGTTATGTGGCAGACACCAGAACATTTTGGAGCCACAAGGGATCAGTGTTTGGAGCTGTTCATAATCCCCTGTAACTTGGCTATAGCACCAGTTCCAGCTTGAGAACAGCAACCCTGAAGCAGAACACTGCCATCCCCATGCTTCGCCATGGGGATGGTGTTGTTGTGGTGCTGTTCAGAGGTGATATCGTGCCAAACACACCTGTCAGAATTGTGGCCAATGAGTACAACCATGGTCCAATATTACCACGACACATTTTCCACTTGCTTTTTGGACACCTGATGTATTATTTTTTGACTTTCACCAGGCCTGGATATTGTTTGGTGTGAGGAACATCTGCCATCTTCCAACCCTACCTTATAGGCAGGACATGTGGAGACCATCGAAGGTTGTTGTGACATATAGTACACACCCAGTACTTGCTGGAGATTCCTGATACTCATTCACTTTTGCTGTAGGGCTTCTGGCAGCCTCCCTGGCCAGTTTTCATCTTGTATTTTCATAGAATTTGGTGGGATGTTCACTTCTTCACAATGTCAGTGTAGCCCCATATTTCTTCCACCTTTTGATGACTGTCTGCACTGTGTTCCATTGTATGTGCAATGCTGTGGGAATGTTTGGGTACCCTTCTCCAGGCTGAGACATCTCAAACACATGGTCCCATAGCAGCATCGTCAGCTCTATGTGAACCATGGCTGTTGCTGTAGCAGGCAACAGGGTATATTTTGGGATAATCCTGGTAGGATGGCTGACCATTAGTTGCTGTTAATCAAAGAGTCTCTGTAATTGATGGCTGTTGTGTACCCAATAAGATGTACTGCTGTAGTTATATCAAAAGCTGCCTCAACATAGTACTAGCTTCAGTCTGAGCACACATATGCATCTAGGTTATTGTAATATTGTTATGTGTCATTATTGTTCCCATGACAGATTTCTTTGCTTTACAATTGAATTGTACAGGTTATAGGTTACATAGGTTGGCAGTATTCTGAACTTGTCTATTGTGCTGTCATTTTTGTATATCACACATACCTGGGATTCTAACAGGTGTGTACTCCATTTATATGCACTGTATACCACTGATTTCCACAATATGTCCCTAGTTTTGGGCCTTTGCCCCCCCCCATGTTGTCAGTCTTTGTCTAGGTGTCTTGTAATGACAGGTTGTGAGATATGCTACAGATATGTGACATCTCCTGCAAATAGGCCCCTATCATGACCACCATGATGCAATGCAGTAAACACCACCACAGGTGAACATGCAGATATTGCCAAATGGCTGAGTGTAACAGCTGTGTGCATGGTCACATGCATTAACCTTAGCATGCCTGAGGTCTGGTGAGCCACAACAGGGAAACCCCATACATACTGGGTTCAGGCTTCTGTCCCATGTGCAGACCAGAGGGACTTATGTAGTGGTGAGGGAGAATTATTGTCAGCAGATTCACATTAAGAATTGTTACAAAATGAACGCTACATTTCTGCACAGGAACAGTACACACTTTGATATTACACAATTTGCTGTCCTTCACCATAGATGTGCATTTGTGTGCATTACTACACCCCACCCACTAATCCATTTTGCACTAAATATGCATCTAGAGACTCTGTAGAAGACAGTTCAAAAGCTACCTCTTAACATTGATGTGCACTTTGGCCTTACCTGGATGCTACTTGCCTGTTGCCTGGGTGCCACCCACCCATACAACTGCTGTTTCCCATGTTTGAGTTTGTATGGGGTCTACCCAAAGTTGGAAAGGTGCTCCTCTGTCAATGTAATTGGAGCCAGTGCGACTGGCCTCCCACCGGTAGCAGTACAGTCCCCCGCTACAGCAGCAGCCCTTTGCTGGGCATGATGTATCAGGTCAGTTGCTCAATACCTGACCTGATCATATGTGTGTCCATGGTGACCCAACATGTTCACTCTTTGGATGATCTTATCTGACAGGGTAAGTCCACTCCTGCAGCTTTTTCCAGCTATGGCCAGAAAGGATGCCATAGCTTAAGATTACAGTTTCTGTGATGACTGCTGTCTCCACATCAGTGTAAGGCATTTGCCACTGCATTGCACCTGGAGGACATGCACAGAGAAACACATCACAGGACCTTATACATTGCCCAGAGTTCTTTACAGAACCAGCACATGCATATGGACTATCATTAGCCCCCACTTACAAACACATCATACCCATGTACCTGGCAGCACTGTATGAACATGCATAGTACTCCTGGTCCTGATGTGTCATGTTCCCCCCAGTGAGGGGCAGTACATTGCATAAATGACCATTCATCAATCACGTTTGTGTAGAGGAATGACAGTGGCCATGTTCTTTGCAGATGGGATGTCAATGGTGCTCAGGCTTTGCTTGCATACAGTGTGTAATGGAGCTGGAAGCATATGCCTAGGTTCATGTAGGATGCAGACAGGAATGTTATCAGGCCTCAAGGAAACTTGCTTTTGTCAATTTTAATTAGGCAGTTTGGACCTGATCCATGATGATGAGGGGAGGGTTGTGTGTCCTGTGCATATCCACCTATGCTGATGGTGATCCAGGGTGGTGATGTCTGCCCTAAACCTGTCTGCAGCTGGTTGGCTGTAGCTATGGTGTGTGTGTATGTGCTGTGATTGACCACCATTACTGGGTGGGTTGGGTTGGTGCATCTGAGACTGCAGACATATGTGCAGATGGCCTTGTGATTGTCCTTAGTGGATGTATCTGATTTGTACTCATAGTTAGCCTTACAGTAATCCACCTGTGACCTATTGTGCTCATTCAGACAAAGGTTGACATGCCACCCAGTTAGTGCCTGCTCCTACTTTGCCCTGTACAACCAATATAGCATCATGTTATGTGCTTTTTGCATTGCTGCTGTCCAGCAGAGGGATTTTTTCTACTTTGGTGGAGACAGGTTGTACAAGTAAGGTATTGCTGAGGCCATACAGTTACATGGGTAGTCATATATCTGCTTGTAGTAGGCATGAACACAGGGTCAGACACAGTTGGCCACCTCTACAATTTCAACATGATAGTCTTGCTTATTATACTACCCATGTCTGTGTCAGGGCTATGTCACCACCAGTAGCTGCAGAGGTGTAACTCTGTTGGATGCACAGAAACCTAGGTTACACACATGTTCAACATGTACAGCTTAATCACCTGACGTTTTGCATTCCATGTCAGTTGTTATGAGGCAGCCAGGTACACCTACCCATACATACATACATATGCACAGGTAATCCCTGCTATACATTTCCGTTCTATATCAGTATGGCACACTGTAATTGTAGTCTTGCTGCTCAGTCCGTCATGTCAACCTGTTAGGGCAGGACATCTGTAGGACAACGCACATACATGGTGGGCTATGGGCCACAATTAGTGACACTTTCTTCATATTGCTGTAACACACATATGTCATTTGATAGTGCAGTAGCCTTTGCATTCACAAACATACCCTGAAGCATGTCCGATACTGATATGGCAGGCAAAGAGGTGAAACTCTAGGTGTGTGGTAGTGAGGGTAGGCACTGTTGATGTTGTGAGTATGACTGATATGAGGACAGAGCTAGCTAATATGTTGGACAGGGGGAAGGTGGATATATTGTGTGTGCTGGAGACCAGATGGAAGGAGTGTACAGCAGTGTGTATCGGAGTCGGGTACAAATAGTTCTATCATGGTGTGTATGGGAGGGGAAATAGTGTAGGGGTTAACCTGAAGGAACATTATGCCAAGAATGTTTGTGCAGGTGATAAGAGTGTCAGATAGAGTGATGTTCAGGAGGCTGGGAGTTGATGGTATAATGCTGACAGTTGTTAGTGCATATGTTCCACTAATTGCATGTGTGATGTATGGCAGACATACTTTGATGTGGTTGAATGAAGTAGTGATGCGTGTACCCAAGGGTGAGTGAATGGTGATTGGAGCAGATTTCAATGGGCATGTTGGTGAAGGGGACAGAGGGGATGCAGAAGTGAGGTGTAGGTATGGTGTTAAGTAAAGGAATGCAGAAGATGAGATGGTGGTGGAGTTTGCAACAGAGGTGGGACATGGGTGTGGTGAATACATAGTATTACAAGACAGAGGGGCATAGGGTGACATACAAGAATGGAGGAAGGTGCACATAGGTGGATATATGGAAGTTTCGTCTGTGGGACAACATTGGTGATCATGAAGAGTGGGAGGAGTGTGAGGGCAGCACCACAGATCAAATTGTTGATAGTGAGAAAGAGTGAGTGTGAAATTGAGTTCAGGGAAGAGTTAAGACAGGCAGTGGGTGGCAGTGAAGAGATAACAAATAACTGGGTAACTACATCTGAGCTAATAAGGGATATGAGTTGAATGGGGCTTGGTGTGACATCTGCACAGAGGAAGGAGGACAAGGAGACATGGTGATGGCATGAGGAAGTACAGGGAAGTATACAGAGAAGGAGGTTAGCCAAGGAGAAGTGGGATTGCCTGATAGATGCAGAAAGTAGACAGGTGTATAGGGAGATGGGATGCATGTCAAAGAGAGTGGTGGCAAAAGCTGAGGATAGGGCATCTGAAGGGTTGTATGTAAGGTTGGACACCAAGGATGGAAGATAGGACCTGTACCAATTGTCTTGACAGAGGCATGTAGCTAGGAAGGATGTGCAGCAGATAAGGCTGAGAAAGGATAATGGTGGAACTGCACTCACTAGCAAGTAGAGTGTGTCAAGCAGGTGGAAACAGTACTTTGATGGGCTGTTGAATGAAGAGGATGAGAGAGTAAGAAGGTTGGATGATGTGGGTGTGGTGAATCAGAATGTGCAACAGATTATCAAGGGGGACGTAAGGATAGCTATGAAGAGGCTTAAGAATGGAAAAGCTATTGGTCCAGATGACATACCTGTGGAAGCATGTCTGTGTTTCGGACAAAAGGCAGTCGTCTTTTTAACTGGATTGTTTACTGTACTCTAGGGAGGTGAGAGGATGCTTCCCTGAGTGGATGAAATGTGTTTGGTACTGATTATGAGAATAAGGATGGTGTGCAGAGCTGTAATAACTAGAGAGGTAAACACTGATCAGTCACAGCATGAGGTAATGGTAAAGGGTGGTGGCTAAGAAGGGAGGTGAGGATTACTGATCAGCAGCATGGTTTCATGCCAGGATAGAGCAGTACAAATGTGATGTTTGTTCTGAGAGTGTTGATGGAGGCATACAAAGATGGTTGGATTTAGCTGTGCTGTGTCTTTGTGGATTTACAGACAGCATATGGCAGGATGCCAAGAGAGGAGTTGTGATATTGTATGAGGTGGTCAGGTGTGGCGAAGGAATCCATAAGAATGCTACAAGATATGTACAAGGCTAGTGTGACAGCATTGAGTTCTACATTGGGAGTGACAGGTGTGTTTAAGGTGAAGGTGGGAGTATATCAGGCATCAGCTATGACCCCTTTCTTATTTGAGTGGTGATAGACAGGTTGACAGACATAGTCAGACAGAAGCTCCCCTAGACTCTGCTGTTTGCAGATGACATTGTGGTCTGTAGTGAGAGTAGGGAACAGGTTGAGGAGAACCTGGAGAGGGGGAGGTATGGTCTAGAGGGGGAGGAATGATGGTCAGCAGGTCTAAGACAGAATGTATGTCTGTGATTGGGAGGAAGGATGGAGGAATGGTAAGGATGCAGGTGATGCAGTTTACAAAGGTGGATAGGTGTAAATACTTGGGAACAACAATTCAGAGTAATGGCGAGTGTGGGAGAGAGGTGACAACATGAGTACAGGAAGGATATGGGTGGTGGGGAAGAGAGCCATTTGTGATTTGTGACAGACAAGTACCATTAAGAGTGATAGGGAAGGTCTACAAGAGGGTAGTGAGACCAGCTATGTTATATGGGTTGGAGACATTGGAATTAGAAAAAGAGGCACAAGTCAGAGCTGGGCATAGCAGAGTTACTGATGGTATGATTTGCATTGGGTGTGGTCTAGCAGTGTCACAGTTGGTACTGTGCAACACACACTTCAGTAGTGGTCATATGTAAGCCATCCTTTGCTGGGGTGACCCAGGGCCCTGAGCTGTGTTCTATGTCGGTGCAGGTAGACACAGTTTCTATGGCCATAGGTTCTGCTCAGCAATATATCAGTACAGCATGTGTTGTTGAGACATAATGTTGTTTTACCTTCCTATTTTCCACATTTACATGCCCCCTACCACATTCCATTAAAGGCTTGATTGTTTGACATAGTTGTGTTTATTTGTTTTCAGCTCACTTGGTATGCTCCATCACTCAGTGTGTCTGTCTGTCTGTTTCTGTGGTTTTGTGTGTGCGTGTGTGTGTGTGTGTGTGTGTGTGTGTGTGTGTGTGTGTGTGTGTGTGTGTGTGTGTGTGTGTCTGTATCTCTCTCTCTCTGAGACAGATATAGGATATACATCTGTTTTGTATAGGCAGCATCTTGCCTTTAGTAAGTAATGCTCATGAGCAGTTGATGGCCTGTGCAACAGTTGGATTCCCCCACTTGCTAATTGCATGTGGAATAGCTGTGGTATCATTCCCATACCCAACAACATGGAAACACACTCCTATAACTGAGTACTTCATATGGGGTTTGCCCCTTTTCCTTGCCTGGGAGGAGTACTTCATGGAGGTGTGTGACAAACAGCACCACAGAGTGTAGTTGGGAATACCTCTTACAACAAATACTGTGGAGACAACCCAACAAACTGGGGGAGAATTTTCCAGACATAAGGACAGAATGTAAGCATTATTTTTTATACAGTAGACCCAATGCTAGTTTGACAGGGTTTGTGTGGATATGGCTGCTCTACATGACTTAAAGTCTGATATGGTTGACATAACTTCCAAATGTAGGGCTTTCCACAGACTGGCCAGAATTGGGGCTCTTATATTTGGTGTGCTACTCACACATCCTTTGGCCTTAGAAATGCAGTAGCATACCCTGATGATTGCAGTCAGTAAATGGTAACATCCATGTGTGTTTCTGACCTCATATCCCTCAGAACAAATATGTTACAACAACCCTGTTTCACCAGCAACTTTCTCAGTTTATGACAGCAATATGTCAATAATGCCCTTGTGTTTCGGGCTCTGCCCCCAAATATGTCAGGCTTTCTTCAGATGCCATGCTGTAAGAGGTGTATAGGTGTAGTATATCATTATATAATGACTTCATTCCAGATATCATCCCAGTGATGTATCAGACTGCCAGACATGTTACATGTAGAAGGCCTTATATATGAGGACGAAGCCTGGACGTTCTGTGGGACTCCATGCAGTTGAGAGGACTGTGTATTTCTGGCAATTCTTGACAGACTGTTAGGATTGTGTAGCAGTGTATTTTGAATGTGTTATTTGCTCTGTGCAGGGGGTGGGGGTAGATGTAAGTGTTGATGGTCATTTTCTATCTGACGTTGCATGCTGCTCCAGCTTCTGGTGCTCTATCAGCTGTAGGAACAGACTGACACATGTCCCATAACACAGTCAGGCATCAGACTACACTGTGAATCGGGCCAGTATATATAGGGGTAGTGTGTGAGTGGCAAACATGCTGATGGCTTTGTTCACACAGTCCATATACTCTACTGTTCCTGTGGCTTACCAGTATGTCACTTTGAATGTGGTGAGACTGGTTCTGGGTATGAACGTTCATGCTGGTGTCTGTTGGTCACTGCTGTTATATCCCTGTAGTACCTGATATATTTGCAATTACATATGTATTCCCCCATAGCAAAATTGGGTTTGTGTTGTGTCAGCCTGCCTGTAGTTTAGACAGTACTTGATGACATGCCTAGCAGCTCATTGTAGTTTCCCTACTGTGATGTTATGTCCTTCTATTTATCGGATGTACTGTTGCCACCACATGACACACCACAGGCAACACATAAACCACAAAATCAGTGTGCAAAGCAGTCACAGCCCTTAAGGCCAAATACAACACCAACCATACTTGTCATAGGTGACTCCATAGTCAGACACACTGACGTCCCACTCACCAGGCTGAATAAGGAGAGGGTCACAGTAAGCTGCCTATCGGGCGCTAGAATCCGCCACATAACACAAGCACTCGGGTCACTCCACAGCAAGTACAAATATGACACAGTCATTGTCCATGCTGGTGTTAACGACCTGAGGACCTGCCTCCCTGGACTACATGAAAAGAGACATAGAGGAGCTCTCTGATTATGTAGCCCAGGCAGGTATGACCCTGACCCTGAGCAGTATCCTTCCTTCACCAAGAATGATGCCACAACATAGAGACAAGATGATCAGCTTTAACAATTGGCTTAATTTCTGGTGTCATTCAAAGGGGATCCAGTGTCTGTCTGCCTGGGATGACATGCTTGACAAGCCACGCTGCTTCGCAAGAGACGGCTTGCACCTGTCACCCTTGGGATTCTGGATATTGGCTAAGGCTCTTGCCACCCCATAGTGCCTTTTTAGGCAAGGCACAAATTCTAAACCTACCACCCTAGAAAACAAAATGGGAAGAAACTAAGGGTAATGCTGCTCAATGCCAGAAGTCTAAATCTCAAAATGCACGACTCGAGGCCCTTCTCAGTATGGAGAACATCGATGTCTGTGCTGTAACTGAAACCTGGTTCAAGGCTCCTGAGAGCACCCGGCACTATCAGGTTTTACCTCATATCATGCTCCGCCCCAAAACCCAAACCACACCACAAAAGGAGGGGGTGTATCCATTTTCATCAAGGATACCCACACCTCCAGGTTGGTGGCAACGCACAAAGCATCAGAAACCATCCAGGTGCAATTAACCATAGGCAAAACTGCTCTACAATTT
>NC_056731.1:427994659-428242159 GCF_019279795.1 Protopterus annectens | reverse complement strand
CCCATCCCTTGAGGCAGTTCCACCCGTAGATGGTGCAGGACCAGCGGACGAAGAGGTCCTAGGTTGGGTCCCAGATGTACTGGGGCTTGGTTCCATGGCCAGTTGTGGTGGGAAAGGCAGATCCACTGGAATCGGCCTTCCAGACGTGCTACAGTGTTGCAGTTTTATAACATATGTTGGTTAGTCATGAAAAATACATTCCAGAATTAGTTCTAACAGCATGCATAGGTAGTCTCATTAACTCAAAACAACAAATTTGGAACAGTTGCATAGCAAACAGAACACATGCATATATGAAACCACAGTGGGTATTATAACAGCATGCAGGTTACATTGATAGCATCAGGCCTCCAGTGATAGTATTTGAGCATGAAACATGAATAGTCAAACGGTTAAATATTTGTAGAACAATAGGACACATGTCCCAACAGTAGGTGTGGTGAAAAAACATACCCATAGATTTATGTGTATAGATTATTGGTGCAGATAGGGTGGGGGAGAGAGAGAGATGCCAGTTAACAACTGTATAGGTTTCAGTTGCTCACAACTATAATGATCATTGCTCTAATCATTACTCTCCAGGTATTACCTCACTTTACATCAATTTATGGCCTCGGGTTGGGTCATGGTATGTTTGTACACAGTGTATAATTACAGCCTTCTTACAGTTAAATTATACATTTTCTTACCTGGCAGACCTGTGGAGGAGGTTTCTGCTAAAACTACCTGACTGTTTCTACCCATATTCACATTGTCAGGGTTACATATGTGCACTCATACTGTGTGTGTGTGTGTGTGTGTGTGTGTGTGTGTGTGTGTGTGTGTGTGTGTGTGTGTGTGCTACTGCCATACTCTGCCTTGATTTCTATTGGTGACACTGGGTGTGGGCAGTAGTGACCACTAGCTGTGACAGTGTGACACTTGAGGGACATTTTTTGGTGGAGACTACTTGGTGTATATACGTATCTTGCAGCCATTTGCAGCCTTGGGGTTGGACAGTGGGTGTTGTTCACAGTGTATAAGTACAGCCTTCTTACAGCTAAGATATACCTTTTCTTATCTGGTAGACCAGTGGAGGAAATTTCTGTTAACACTACCTGACAGTTTCTACACATTTTCACATATTCTTGGGTGAAAATATGCATACAGTTTACTACCGCTCCTGTGATTTGAACTGTGCCTGTTTGTCCATAAAATAGAACAAAGTTTGTGTTTCATCAGAATGAGCTGTTGAGAAACTACTTTCTTTTGTTTGACTGCTTTCTGCCTAATGCTCTCATGGTTGTATAATCTGACCTTGTAATTCTGACATTCATGCATGGCAGATAGTTCTTATACTGTATATTCATACTTTGACATAGCACAGTTTGGAAAGCACTGGTTAACACAAAATTACTATTCAGGTATCAGATATTGGTACATGGAACATTTCATATAGTTAATCTCCTTTTTTACAACTCCACAATCTTTGTCTGATGAGCCTTGATTATTTAATGCTTTAAGAGCTATAGTTGTTGTGCAGAAACTGTAAACATTTCGATTCATACCACCACATACCAAAGTAAATATGACCAGTCTGGGGTTTTGACTTTTATCGACAGGTATGGACACTTTTATTGATATATACCCTGTGTATCACTATTACTCTGCTAATGTCTCATTTATTCAGTTCAAATCATACCCATTTTTAAATACTGACAGGTGACATTCTACTCCTTTCTATTTATTTGCCATGAATACTACAAGCTAGATTTGTACTTACCAGCCTGCTGGCATGGGTGTCTATATTCATGGCCCTTTCATCTGCAGCTATGCAGGAGATAAAGCAACATTTTTGTATACTTATTCATTACATGCACAGGCTGGACTTTGGAAAACACTTATTGATACTGATACTTACACACAACTGGGACATTCCTCGCCCTTGCATCTTGGACTCACTGGTCCAAGAGGTCGCTCTTCCTACGCTTCACTTCAATAAAGTGGTGCCAGATCTACTCACCAGTCCGAGGGATGGCAGTGGCACTGGTGAGGTCACATGTGAGACAGTCCCAGGCCTCCACTTTGTATTGAGAGCCCTGGTACTGGTCCTGCAGCAATCTCCCTTCATGTTTTTTTACTAGGAGTCCAACCATGACCCTGGACTCCTGAATGCCCCAGCGCTGTGCCCAAAAGCACACACTTTCACCAACACCAGCCATAGTGCCTACAGTGATGAGCTACAACTGGTTATGGACTGTATTCCCACCTGCAAGGTTTAAATAAGGCTTATTTCCCACACTTTGCCATGATTGGATGGTTTTGAATATGCTGAGCTAAGCTAAGCAACAGGCAAACACACATAGCACAGATAGGCATTGCTTAAAGGGGAAGATGTGAAGCACTGCTTACCAGTGTGCAAATCCAGTTAGCTATGCTAATTATTGCTAAGCATACAAACTTAAATAAAGCTTACTCAGGCTAAGCATAGCTGAACACAATTTAGCGTTGTTCAGCTTTCATTATATGGACTATCAGGATTGTGGGGTTGATTTCTTCTTAATGACATCTTATGATATGTCTGTTTCCCTTCCCTAACATCCACCTATGTGCTTTCATTACATTATATTCTTTTGTGGCTATACTGTATGGGACACTTGTGTTTATATGGGGGGTTCACATCTATTGTACACTGACACCTCACATTTGGACCTGCTACACTACCCTGGCTAACAAATATATATTATTCACTACCTATTTATAAAAAATATATTTTTACTGCTGTTTTCACATATATAAATGAATGGACTGCACTGGGGTTCAAACCATTAATGGCTGTATGCTGAGTGAATAGTCTAATCACTATGCTATTTTATTTTGACTGCTTTGGCTGTATGTTTCTATTTAGCTCCTTCAGATGTTTGATCTATGCTATACAAGATGCTCGACATGCACACCTGCTCAGATACACTTAAAATTTATTGGGGATGGAAAAAAAATAAAATAAACGTGTTTTATTTTTACTTACTGTAGGGGTATGCACACTGCTTTCTGCATCTTAGGGCAGGACATCTGAACAACTACATCATACAAGGGGGAATTGGTTTAAATGTTCCTCTCAGGAACATGCTTACTTATTTGGTAGGCCAGCATGTACATTGGCATACTATTCTGGACATTATCTGTGCTGGACCATTGTGGCGGGCTGTGCTTTTGTGTGTTTTTACTGTATTTTGTCCACGGACACAGTTATGTTATGATAACAGTGTCTGCAGACACTGTTAGATGCTTTGGAATTGCCTTTTAACAATTCTAGAGCATAGAGGGCATGTGTACTGCTTGGACACTCCTCCTGCACTCGTACATGGATCGTGTTCATGTAGAGAATACAGCAGCGTGCCTTCATGAATATGCAAGGTGTGCTGCTATTCTACATGGGCACGATCTGCTCTGTGCAGAAATAGCACTATTCCTGCACAGAGCGTCCTGAATCCCGGGGAATGTGTTTAATAGTGAAAAACAAAAGCTAAACAAAAATTACAACAAAAGATAATTAGCAGCACTTACAAAAGAATAAATAGTTTGCTGGAAACAGTACATTGTGTATGAACAAAAATAAAAACAAAACAGTTCAACTTGGTTCCAAGAAGATCATTGTCTATCTCTGCTACACAACATTTCCAGCAATGTTTGAATATTCTCAGGATTACTGAATACTGAATTTGTGGAAAAGTTTGTTGCAAACTAATAACTTGTGCAAAAATGGACTGAAACCAAGTACCAAAAAATGCATTATCACATCCTTTGTAGGTCAACTACCTCAGGGAACTACTGCATTGACAATACACCCCTAAAAGTTGACCCATTTGTTACAGATTTGAGACCTACATGACAGTGACTTAACTTCTGACCAAGATGTATGCACTGTCCATTGTCCACATCTCTCAACCTCCTAGCACAAGAAATCTGGGCAAAGCCTAAAATAATGGGGGGACAAAGGCCCCAAAATAGGAACAGCTTTTAAATATTGTTCTTATAGGTTCATAGGTTGGTACTAGGCTATCAGCCCTAGGGCCTATACAAGCCTAGCCATAACAATTCCCTGGCTATTTCTTCCCATGCTATTTACTTCCCTGGACCCCTGTCTAGCAGGGTGACTGACGTGATCCCTGGGGTGAATTTCCTTTCTCCCATCCAATCGTCAAGGTTCCTTTTGAAGAAGGCCAAAGAGGCACTCTGTTTGACATGTATGGACAATCTATTCCAGAGTCTGGGGAGTCTCTGGGTCAGGAACCTATCCCTCCAGCATGTTTTGTTTATTGTGATGACAAGGTTTAGATCCCTGGAGCATGTGGCTCTGAGGGATTGGGATTTCTTTAAGTGTAGCATGTCCAACAGCTCTGGGTTTGACATGGCCTTGTATGTTAAGCAGAGATCGCCTCTGAGTAGACGATATGCTAGAATAACATGATTTGTATTGGCATGTATTTTCTGAAGGATATGAAGTTTGAAATTCAAATGTATGTCATTATTTAGTGACTTTAATCTTCAGTGATCTGCATGAAACCCACACATTTTATGAAGACCAGACCAAAAATATGAAGCAAAAATCTGGACATTCTGTGAAAATCTGGGCAGTGAGAGGTATGTCACTGTCATAAGAAAGTGCTTCTATATCGCATAGCTTATTAACAAAGGGTTTGTGTCTAGATTCCTAGATGTCATTGTCTCCCTTTAATCAGTCCTCATTAGGCCTGTCCTTGAGTATAATGTCTCCTTTGGAATGTACCTGTCCAGACACATGCAACAACTGGAATATTTACAGAGATACCTTACTAAAAGTATACAAGGCCTAAACAAAATATCCTACATGGACTCAAACCCCTGTCACAATACTCTTTATCCTACAGGATGCCAAGAGGTGACCTGCATCTGGCATAACAGGAATCCTCTGTCCAAACACTGATGGACCTACTACACATCAGCAGGTCACATGGTGTAAGATATACTCAGTCTAGAGATCTAAACCTCTTCATCAGTATAAAAAGAATTGTTTGGAGGGGCAAGTATATCTTTTAGAAGATACCACTGCACTGGAACAAACTCCTCATTCATGTAAATCAAAGCTCATCTCTGTCCATATTCAAGTGCAACTTGGATCTTTGGATGGATAATAGAAAATGTACCCCAGACTTGTCCCCTGTACTACTAATGGGCAGAGGTAGCTCCTAAATACTTTATCCCAAACATGGGTCCCCTTCCATTCCCTATGGTATGATCCTAGTTATTCTTGCTAGAGGTAATATATAATTCATATAATTGCTCCCAGCTTTCATTCATTTGCAAAATTAGTCAGCCAGAGCTGTTTGTTATTGGCTTTTACTTCAGAGAAGTAGGTGCCAAACAGGAGAGGTCTAAACACTGAACCTTGGGGGACTTCATTTGTGACTGTCTCTTTATGGAGGTAGCTTCTCCTATTTTGATTTTCTTTTCTGTGTTCTAGCTATAAGCCAGCAGGTGAGGTAGGGGGTTATTCACAATTTATTCAGCTTTTCTACTATACCTAAGTGGGAAACAGTGCCAAATCTTTGGCCTAGTTGAGGTATGCTGTGCATACTGCTTTATCTTCATTCTTTGCTTTGGTGACCTTTTCAAAAAAGTCCACCAAGTTGAGTAAGCATGATCTGCTCTTGAGGAATCCAAACTAAATGGTTCTCGAGTTTAAAGTTCCGTGTCCTTATTGATTGGTGCAATGATAAGTCTTTTCTTGGTTTTGCATATGAGGTTGATCAGACTTATGGGTCTGTAATTGCTGGGTCTTATTAGTCCTGCTTAACATTTTTCAGTGATTGTCATTTTAAACTGGTATAACTACATCTTTAAAGACATTTTACTTTTTCCTCAAGTCATTAATGACTTGGAATTACTAAGAGACTAGCCTTCTTCTTCTATCAGTACTTCATGCTTCTCTGGTCAATATAGTCTAGTCATGATTTCATTCATATGTAGTTCATTGGTTGGTATGTATTTCACTTTCAGATCATACTTCTGTATTGAAGTAACATCCTCAGCAACATCTGATGTACTTTGCACAAACAATGCTTAAATACACTTTGCAAGAGTTTTGGGTCGACGTCCACCTGGAGACTTCTTTACCACACAAATATTTTTACAGTTTCATACATCCACAAGGCATTTGTAACAATTCCCTTTCAGTTTGAGCATATGTCATCTGGGATTCCCTAAATATTTTAAATTATAAGAAACTCATCATTTCTGTGGTCGGATCATGGATCCTGTACCATTTTGACTGGAATCTACGCACAACACATCTGGCTTATTCATATTAGTGGTAGTGCATCTGTTGAATATCTTAACTCTTTTCTTATTCAGTTTTCACTCCTAGATGATATCTTGCTCTAGGAGCTTTCTTAAAAATATAATTACCTTAGACATATGAGATACACATTTTGAAAGCTAGTGAATCATTCCTAGACATTTATGTAATGTTTGCCTCCTGGTTTTGGCATTTGCACAAATACATCAACTTTTATCAAGCTTCAGTCCCTCTGAAATTAAAATATTACCCATGAATTTCAGGCTCGCCAATCATACTGTAATACATTCTTATTTAATTTGCAGTTGTTCTGCTTTACTGTAGTTAGCACTTGTAACAGTCTCCTGTAATGCAGTTCTTGTATCTGACCTCATTCTAATGGACCAGTGACTATGTTTTGGGTCTATAGGCCGTTATGGTGTTCCACAAAAGCTGACATCTCTGGCCTAGAGGGACAATCTCACTCTCATGTTGATAGGATGAGGATAGCCCTGGTCTGCAAACTGGGTGGTAGAGGAAGGGACCAAAATACCGTTATGGCTGCATGAATGACAACTCCTACAGTTACCTTCACCACACAGAGGAACAAATAGACTTGAACCTATAGGAGAGTGCTTTGATGGTTAGAATCATAAGATGGCAAAGCATATAAAATACACAAACACACACACACACACACACACACACACACACACACACACACACACACACACACACACACACACATACACACACACACACTCTCATACATATATCAGCATTAGCTGAGTCATACATAAGTAGGCTTGCCACCTTCCTGACTATGTGGAAATCAGAATGATTCTCTAGTATTCTGGAAAGCACTGTACAACCTCTGGTATTCTGATTAGCAGCATGAACAGAATGTCAGAGTTTGTAAAAAACAACCACTATTTATTTTATTTCATTAAAAAAGCATTACTAAAGCAATGTGGTGTAGTCCGATACTCTATAAAAAAGAAGAAAAAAGTAATGTGAGGAAGTCCGAGAGTAATAAAACAAACAAAAGAAAAAATAGATTAAATGGGACATTACGCCCAAATGACATATGCATTTATGTCATAGAATTGATTTAAATATCAGTGAAAATGAGAAGGGGCTGAGCAGTTATGAGCAGGAAGGGACTGGGCTTTGGTCTGGGTTTCGGTGTCAAAAAAGGTGGTAAACATACATATATATATATATATATAGTGTCACTATCTTTTAATCCTTTCCTAAGTAAATCAAAAACAGAACAATTACCTGACATACAATATATAAACAGAAACATACATACACATAAAATATCTATAGAGATTTGTGTAGCCGTGTGTGTGTGTGTGTGTGTGTGTGTGTGTGTGTGTGTGTGTGTGTGTGTGTGTGTGTGTGTGTGTGTGTGTGACACACACAGCTATGGATCTATATAAATTAATCTTAACTACAGATGATCAACACTGAAAGCATTGACCACAAAAAGTAAAAAAAAAAAAGATTGATAACCTAATCCTTATAATCCAATGCACAACCTCAGTCTATGCAAAAGAAATCTGCTGTTTTTGCAGGGCAGCTTTAAATATATATATATATATATATATATATATATATATATATATATATATATATATACTAACACTGAAGTTGTACATTTACTAGGAAAAGAGGTATATTCCCCAGACAAAGGGATTGTCGATCTCACACAACTGTTGACCATCTGATTCACTGACCAAAATGTATTGACAAAGCAGACATCAACATTTGTGAGTTTTGCTTATTATAAGCACTCCCCACAGTCTGTCAAAGAAGCAGTTTTGAACTTTAAGTGGGACAATTTGATGAAGTCCAACTTAATTCTATATGCTTGTTGCATCAAGAAATGAGATCAGAGTGTAGTGGGTATAAAACTAGTGTCCCTACTGCTGTACAATGTCAGAGATGATATGTTTAGAGATGTATTGGTGTGGAGTGCAAGGAGCTTGACCACTCTAAAACATGTTCTGTTATATGTTATAGTTTGATTTGGCAGAATTTTTAACTGCAACAGATTGTGGTTATCAGTTATACTGCAATTTGTGATAGTGAAATTATCTTAGAGGCAGTATATTAAAAGATCAGAAGATGTTGAAGGTGCATGGAGAAAATTTTATTCTATGTTCTGTTATTGTTATTCTTGCTACATCTGAATTTTATTCATTTATTTCATCTGAATAGGTTCCAAATAAGTGCCCTGTCAAAAGGATTGTCATATGCTTCACTCCCCTGCTCCACCCTAACCCTGCCCTGCCCCAAATCTACGTAAAAAAAATATCATTAACATTACCACTACATAAGACAGCTTGGGCACACACACACACACACACACAAGGCTAAAACTATTCCCTTATCTTACCCTTACTTTAACCCTAACCCACACATACACACTTGCACATACACTGAATCTATCACTTTCTTGCTCCATACTCTATTCTTTACTTATGAGATACTCATGATGAAATAATAATACTGATAATTTGATTGAGTGGGCAGAGTGTCAACATCCAGTGTTAAGTCTCTCTCCTGGAATGTAGGAGGGAGGTCTCATCCAATATGGAGAGCCAGAATTTGTCAGAGGATTGATTACTATGGTACACAAATTGTGTACTTGTAGGAGGCAAAGCTGAAAGTACCATAAGCTAGCAAATGTAAAAGTACACAGCACCTGGTGGTAGTAGCCAACAGCAAACCAGGAGAAGTAAGAGGGGAGATTTACTGTTGTAACAAGTCTTCATTAGTACACACAAAACAACTCAAGACTAGAAGGAGAGGTCAATGATTGATTTGGGAAGAGTCAATCAATAAGAGGGACTTGATAATGGGAAATGTGTTTGTGCCCATTATGGATGATAAACCATTCTTTCCAATGTTTCTTAGTAAGTGGGATAAGTTGGGTACTTCGTCTAGTTTCATTTTTTGACAGGGTTTTAATGTTGTGCTTGATAATAAAAATACCAACTATTTCAAAAGAAAGAGCATCACATGCAGTGTCAAGTAATCCTAAAGACCTGTCTGCAGTGGAGGGTTGGATAGTTATATGGAAGGAGATTCATCCAGAGAAAATCATAACAACTTTTCCCAGGAATTTGATGCAAAAGTGAGCAGGACAGAATATGGGCAGGATTCACGAAGGCTTGCACAGAGTGTAAGAGACGTGCAACACTCCATGCAAGCCTCGCAATCCAGGAACAGCCCTAAGCTCCGTGTAAGAGACCAGCTAAAACGTCTCTTAAACGGACTGGGCGTGGACATACTAAATACCTCACTTGCATCCGAAAGGTATGCAAATGAGGTATATTAGCGATCCACGAAGCAGAAACCAGTCCGTGTAGGAGACGTTTTAGCTGCAGAAATGTACTCAGCTGACAACTGAGTACATTTCTGCAAATTCCACAACAGAGTGATGTCAGCTCCAAATAAAGGTTGCATATGACTCAGGCAGCATGCCAATGGCCAAGTATGTGGCCATTGGCAAGATAACCCGATGCAAAAATATTAAAAATATAATTTTTTTTCGGCCGATGTTTAAACTAAGCGCCCAGCAAACGGGCTGCGCTGTACAAAACCATAAAAAAGAAGGTTATAAACCCACAAATGTGGGTTTCATGCAATACATGGAATGACAATGCAAGGACCAGCAGACCAAAACCAACATGGCCACCGTGTAGTGATTGCTAAGGGAGGAAGCTGAGTCTAAGACATGTAACTAAGCATTAGTAGGCAATCTCATGTAAATGAGGGTTCGGATACTGAATCTCACAGTCACATACCAAATGAGCACAGTCTGAGTAGTGTAAGAGATACAAAAGGGGGAGGAATAGAGTATGAGATCGGTGACATCACAGGGAGGAATGGTAGAAAGAAATGCAGTTCATTGGAGGCCAGTGTAACATGACAGATGACAGGCACAGATCATGGAAAGAGGTGTGCCACTAGATAAGTCATGGAAAGTCAAGAAATGGAAGGTGTACACTATTACCTACACCAAAGCTTCTTGCTGGCCATGCATGCGCACGTGTGCACGCCATGAAGCGCGAGTAGGACAGTGTGCGCATGTGTAAGGCAGTGTGAGCATGTGTGAGCGTGTTGGGAGATGTTTAACACTGTTTGCGCGGGTGTGCGCACGTATAAGGCAGTCTGAGTATGTTGGAGACCGTTGGCAGATGTGTAACAGTGTTTGCGCGGGTGTACACACGTGTAAACCCGAATAAGTAGATTCTGAACCGTGTAAGCATGTGTGCGCGCGTGTAAGCCACTGTGAGCATGTTTCAGATAGTATGCATGTTGCTCCCCCCTGAGGAAACAGAGAGGAAAAAGGAAGCAACAGAACTAATAGGAAGCTAGCAGGGATAACTGCTGAAGCTAGCAGGTGAAAATAATTAGAAGTAGGCAATTACACAGGCAGAATAGTAGCCCAGCCCAGCACTTAAAACTCTGCAAACAGTAGTGCAGGATGTTTCCATTAAGAGACACTGCAAGACAGGAGTAAGCTAATAGAAGTGAGAACTGAAAAAACTTCACTCAGAGCAGAAATGTTAGGGGCTGCCATAGCTGTCATAATGAGACATAGGCGACTTGCTGAGGGTGGTGACAATGCAGATGGTGCCAGACAACCCACAGTGAGGAGACGGAGAAGAGTGTACAGGCCCAGGGTCACCTACCACGGGTTACATGAGCTGAAGATAGTAGAGCACTATAGAGTGGACAGAGAGCTCCTGCAGCAAATTGTTGAGCTGTGCAGGCCACGCCTCACACACAGAACCAACAGAGGGGAACCCATCCCAGTGGAAACCAAGGTATGTGTTGGCCTAAGAATACTAGCAACAGGTACCTTCCAGAGACCAACTGGTGATATGATGGGGATATCACAGGCATCAGCCTCCAGGGTACTGCACCAGTTCCTGGATGCCATGTCAGCACGTCAGTGATCATGTATAGTTCCCCAATGCCCGTGAGGTATTGGCCAGCAATATGCGTCTCTTCCAGCAAATAGCGGAATACCCTGAGGTACTGGGTGCAATAGACTGCACGCACATATGCATCAAAGCACCAGCCGGTGAGCGGGGTAGGGCCTACATTAACCGCAAGGGCTTCCCCTCCATCAACTGCCAGGTCGTGTGTGATGCCCAGGGCATAATAATGAATGTGTGTGCTGGCTGCCCTGGGAGTTATCACGATTCCCACATCTGGCATTTGACGCTGCTGTACCAGACATTTGCCAATGGGGACATCCCACACGGACACCTAGTGGGGGATGCAGGTTATGCACTGGAGCCGTGGCTGATGGCACCCATCAGAAACGCACACACACCTGAACAGGAACGCCATAATGAGGCACACGCACAAACACGTAATGTAATAGAGCGTGTGTTTGGGCTGCTCAAGTCACAGTTCCAGTGTCTGGACACATCTGGTGGAGCCTTGCAGTACACACCAACTACATGTACCCAAATTGTCATGGTATGTGCTATGCTACATAATATGATCTTGCGAAAACAGCTGCAGCAGGACCAGCATAGGGCCGGGCCAAACAGCCCCCCGCCATTGCCAAGGCCATCACAGGCAGAGCGTGACTCGGAGGAGGAACAACCTGAGCCTGACCCAGTAGGCAGAAGGAGGCGTGCCCAGTATGCCCTGGCCTTGGCAAAGAGGCAACACATAGCACATACACTGGCTCAGTAGGAACCCTGGGAATGATACCCCTCTCTGACTCACTCATATAGTAACAGTGATGCCTAACATAACACAACCTGCTCTCAAACATGTACAGGGAGTGTGTATGTGCATCCGACAGAGGCAGCCCTGCAGCACCACCTGAGGCATGATTTCCATGTGTTAAGCAATGTAACACCATCTAGTATATGCAAACATGAAGACCCTGCCTAACATCTCACCCTCACCAAGCATGATGCCACACTATGAAGACAAGAAGATCAAGTACAATAATTGGCTGAAGTAATGCAGTCAGTCAAAGGGGTGCCAATGTGTTACAGGCTGGGAAGATATGTGGAGTTTGACATGATGCACCACCTGCTAGGGGTGGCATGCACCTATCATGCCATGCCCCATGGATACTGGCAAAGGCTGTCAGTACCCACAGCATGCTCTGAATAGGTAAGTCTCAAAACACAAACCCAACCTCATAGGTTCTACAAGGGATAGGAACCTAGATGTAATACTACCCCATGACAGATGTATAAACAGCAAGATGTGTGCAGTGTAAACGCACACAGTAAGGAGAATGTAGATACCAGTCCTGTAATAGAGAACTGGGCAAGGCTCACATCAGCACCCTAACACTACCAGGTCACACCTCATACTGTGCTGTACAGCCGCAAAACATGGAACAAGCTACAAAAGGAGGGTGACTAGCAAGAAATGGCAAGGATAACCACACCCCCATGTTGGTACCACAACAAGAAGCAGCATGGAATATCCATGGTCAAATACCAATGGCTAAAACTGCCTCGCAGTATATAGCCTGCTGCAGACCACTGTCCTAATACCAGGAACAACACCTGGCCTATGTCGGAATACATGAATATATCAAGCCTCCCAAACCACATTATATTGCTCGACTGAAAATACCCAGACATACACCAGTAGCATTGTACTAGCACCAACACAGTAGGAGAATACTACCCAGATTCCATAAACCAAAATGCCCAGGAACAGCGTACCACTCCCACAAGAGGGGTAAGCATACTGGATGTGATAATCAGCAACATGTGTACTGGATGGCAAGATGAGAAGTGTACCCCTCACTGGTAAGACCAGACCATAGAGTAATCACACTGGATATACACACCCTGACCCCAGTCCCTGGCCAGAATACCACAGTGAAAAACATGTGTAAAGTATAGGTTGCAGCCATCAAAACTGATGTTGAATCCACAAAAGGCCCTGTGCAAGTGCAGAATATGGGACACACCACAGAACATGTTATACAGGCATTCCATGAACACAGCCAGGAATGCTTGGAGTATGCAATCACAAATAACAACAACACACAATGCCATACACGCAGGCATCTGGCATGCTGGCCTCCAGCCATTACTAAACCATGCAAGAGAATGAGGAAGTTACCACATGATAGAGCAAACATAAAAAGGGAAGTAATCACTAACCAGTAGTATGGCAACAACATATGTCCACACATACAATCCACTAAGTCCAGCCACAACAAGTATAATCTATGAATCCAGAGGCAATGTGATGCCAGTACCAAGTACACAGACAACCACAACACCCCCCAATAAATACAAACATATGTGATAGATGCATCCATGTATCCAAACCAGAGGTTGAGCTCCAACAACTCACTACTGTCAACACTAGTCAGGAGGAGAAGGTAACCACATACACCACAAACCCAGTCCCACATAGACCTACCACAACTGTAAACCAAACACATAAACACAGACAAATATTCCCGGAGGCCTTAATTACAAACACACCACACCAACAGAAGCCTCAAAAGTAGATCACAAGCAACCACAACCTTCAAACATAGCACATGCAACAAATAGTACGCAAAGCTGGTGTGCCAAACAGTCACAGGCAAGAAGGAGAAACAACATGCCTGATACAGTCGTAATAGGTGTCTGTATAGGCAGACACACAGCTGTCCCACTCACCAGACTGAACAAGGGAAAGGGTAGATTAAGCTGCTTGTAGGTTGCCACAAAATGCCACTTAACACAAGTACGCAGGTCACCCCAAAGCAAGCAGAAATATGATGCACTCAATGTCCATGCTGGTGTGAATTACCTGAGATGTACCTCCCTGGTCAACATCAAATGAGACATGGATGGTCCCTCCGAGTATGTACCCCAGGGCGGGATGACACTGGCTGTGTGCAGCATCCAACCCTCACCAAGAATGATGCCACAGTACAAACACAGAATGCTCATGTTTAACAGCTGGCACAGTTACAGCTGTCAGTCCAAGAGGGTGTAATGTGTGTCTGCTTGAGATGTCAAGCATGACAAGCCATGCTGCTGTTACAGGGATGGCTGTCAGCTGTTACCCGTGTGCATCTGGATACTGGATAAGGCCTTTGCCACCTCCATAGAGCCGTATGTAGGCAAGGCCAAAAAGACTACCCACCACCCTAGAAAACATAAGTGGTAGGAAACATAAGGGTAATGCTGTCCAATGCCAGATGTGTAAACTGCAATATGCATGCCCGTGAGGCACTTCCCATTATGTAGAACACTGATGCCTGTCCAGTGACAGAAGCCTGCTGCAGGCTTAGTGATAGCCCACCAACACTACTAGGTTATACCACATACCATGTGTTATGGCCCCAACACCTGCACCAAGATATCAAAGGAGGGGGAGTATCCATATGCAGCACAGACACCCATATAGCCAGGTAACTGACAATGCACAAAGCAGCGGACACCACCCATGTGCACATAACTGTAGTCAAAACTGCTGTACAGTCTGTAGCATGCGACAGACCACACTCTCACACACAAGAACCCCACCCAGACATCCAAAGACACTGGACAGTATGAATGTCCCACCAAATACCAGACAAGGTACACAAAGTACCACATAGGTGTCAAACCATTATGTATGCAAGGAGTCATCAGGGACCGAGGGACACAGGTCAACATTAATCTGTCATGTGACAGCCACAATGCCAATGTGGCTATGAAGACTGTTGATATTGGACACCATATCATGAAAGGATTCACATCAACATCAACAGAGGTCACTGTGCTGCTGTACTGTTCCCTTATCAGACCCATAATCTAGTACAATGACTCATATGGGATGTACCATACATGACACCTGCAGCAGTTCGGAAGACCTCATAGTTACCCCTCCAACAGGATAAAGGATGTGAAATATATGTCATATGCTGCCTGGCTGTAGACACCCCAGCTGACTGCAGTCACACACTGCCTACACAGAGGCATTGTATGTCTGTTGTACCAGGGCATGTCCAACACAGGAGTAATGGACATGCTACACCACAGGAAATCAAAGCCATTGGAGCTGTGAAAGTCACAGATGTAAACCTCAACACATAATGAAATAAGATGTGCTGAAGGGACAGATACATAACCCATAGGCTCCCCACACCCAGAAACAGGATCCCAATCCATGGTAGGCAGAGCCCCTCACTGACACCCCTCAACAGGAATATTGCCAAGTGGATGGATGACTGTACATGTATACTGGGGGTCCCCACTGTGTCACGACCAGACAGAGGCACAGTGAAGAACCTCATAAATGGCCATAATTGAACATAGCAAGGGGTGGCGAAAGACACACACACTCTAGCTAGGCTTACTAATGGCCTAGGGTGTCTAGCCTAATATGAACCCATGAACCTATGAACATACAAAATGTACAGGACACTAAGGATAATCACAAGGCATACCCAACTGATGGTAGGAACCATGTTGGGCATCCACAGATATGCTCCGAATCACACAGATATTACAAACAACATACCAAACACACACACATATTGCTAACATACAACCTGTCAGGTGCAGTGCAACCCCCCCCCCCCCGAGTGCAAAATACCTATCCCAGCAGATGGTCCCCTGACATTGCAGATGCTGAGGTAACAGCCATCATCTGCAAAGCAGAACACACAGCAGCAAAGGTATGTGATGGTGTCCTGTGCTGAGGCCAACATGGACCCCAAGAGTAATGGAATGCAAAATCACACTACTGGCCTATGTCAGCCTTACCACAGGATAAGTACCCAAAGAGCAGTGTACAACAACAGTGGTCCATCACAACAAAGGTGTTGCCTGAATGGATACTCCAAACTACCACCCCAGGATCCTGACAAGCTTGTTCTGCACAGCTATGGAAAGGATCAGTGTGTACCGCAGACAGAAGGCTAATGTGGACCTACTGATACTGGACCCTACACACTGTGGCTGTTGTAACTGCAGAACCGGCCCCTAAACATGTCTGACCCATTTGAAGCAGTCATTAAGGTTATTGATGAGGGCTATGTGGTCCACACAGCGTAGCTGGACCGTGCACATGCTTCTAGACAATACCATACGTGTTCAGTATGGATATGTTCACCAGCTTAAATATACACCCCTATGTCAGTAGAGGGGTTGCAATGCAGACCAAGGACAGAACTGACATGGTCAGACATGCCGCATCCATGTCAGTCTACAAAGCGGATATGAGTGGCATCCCACAAGGCCTGGTCTTGGCCCCCCACCCCTGTTCTGTATACATGTCCCATAGGTATAGGCCAACATGGAAGGACTGTGATTGAGCATGTATGCAGAGGAGTACAAACAGCCCACCATATTCGACCCCCAGCTGACACAAGCAACCCACAAAAGGGCCACCTACAAACAGACAACTGTAGCCATAGCCATGTCAGCAAGCTTATCGCAGAACTGTGTATAGACAACCACCGTGGATATACAGTAAGTGCCCACAAATTACCACACAGGTGTTAACCCATGAGATACCTAACATGTAATGTGAGCCCTGGGTACAAAAGGTGATAAATATCCTGCACTGGACAAACATGTGTCTGTAGTGTTCGCAGAAACATGTACCATATACCCACCCAAACATGAAGTCTGGCAGATGTAGATAAGGGGAACTCACTCTGGCTCTGCAGCCATCCTCCATTAGCATCACAACTGACTACAATAGCCCCTGTGGGATGTACCACAGCAGACACCTCCATCAACTGTAAAGTCCACAACAGTACCCCACCAGGGGTAGCAAAGAGCATGAACAGATGCCATGTGTTGCCTGAGTAAACAAACTGCAGCCCCACACACCGCCATCCTTCCCAGCTACAGGAAAGCTGTGCCTGATGTATGAAGCCATGTCCAACCTGGAATGAATGAACATGTTGCACCTTGTACAATCTGAATGGCAGTGAGCTATGCACTGACATACATCGAACAAGCTGTACAGAATGATCCATAACACAGAAGGCACCCCCACACTTCAGTAAACTCCTGGTACAGGTCAGCCAGAGTGCCACATATTGACACCCCTCAAGAGGCATCTTGATGAGTGTATGGGAGATGGTAGGCTACCCTGGGTATCACTGTTATGTCAGAGGTAGACAGAGGCACAGTATACCAACCATGACATATGTAATGGCAAACTCCAGTTACAATGTGTGTCGAAGGACAAACACACCCTGTGACTACCATCAGAAATGGCCTACGGAACATCGCTAGTGTTTGCCAATATCCACCCATGTTGTGGAATACACTACCAAAGCTGGACGAGCCTGGTGTAGGTAGTCCATATCTGAACATATTGCAACATGGTCATATGTGCACAACTGGCCCCTACACAGTCTGTTGTGCTCACTATGAAGATGTCAAGCAGTGATAGGACTAAAGCCCAGGATACTGTCCACCACAGTGAAAGTACCGAACCAGTACACTATACGGTACTACAGTGTTAGGTCATTATGAAAGTATGTTGAGAACTGTCTGCAAAGTATCCCATGCAATTCCTGCAGGCATAGTATAATCCCTGTTGTGGCAGACATGAAGCAGTTGGCCTGTTAGTACACAACATGACACCCAACACACAATCATAAATGTGCGATAATGTCGAAGGTCACACACACCCAAATATGTGGTGGACTTCAGAGTGCAACATATGGAAAGCTCACACTGGGCATGCTCGCACACTTTTATAAATGAGGCATATGTCAGACAACATGCCATGGAAAGGCTGAACTGGGCATGCTCACACACTTAGGCCATATCTCCGTGTAGCAATTGGCCACACATATCTGGTATTTGTATGTGTCAGTCCAGGAACCAACCACAACACAGCAATCAGCCCAGTGCACACAGTAAATGACCACAGAGACATAAGTGATATAGTGGATCACCGTCATATGCAAACATCTGCCACAGATACACAAGTTGGCCATAGGAACAGGGAATGCTATGGCAATAAAAACCTGCAAACAGTAGAACAGCACAACAAATATTGTGCATCCGACAATTGAACATCTGGGTGTAGAGGTCAATACTTGGCTTCTTGCCCCAGGGAATGACAGCTCAGCCAGAGTGTGCTTGGCATCTGCATCCCCAGGATAGTAGGCTACCGTGCCACTGTAAAGTAGGTCACAGAAGGCAACATGTGAGGCTAGTGAGCTGTGCCTCTGTCAAGCAGGGGCACTGTGGAGGTCTCAGGGATTGAATGTGCTAAGCCACAGCCATGTTGTCGGTGTGTGCTGTGAGAGGGTTGCTGAGGATCTCTGACAGTAGGTGTCTGTCAATAACAGACTGAGGGGAGCCCTATCTGCATTCTCTGGACGATTCCACTGTCAACACTGTGTTGTAACGAGTATGTGTGAATGAAGTGCCATGCTGGAGCTGTCCACAGATGTCCTCCCTCTGTGGGCTACAGCTCTGCAATGTATTAGGTCACTCTGTCTGTTGAACGGCGCATATATGGCCGGTGTACAGCTGACAGGTGTCTTGTTGTGGAGCAGTCATGGGTATATGTGGGATAGCATGACCAATGCAAACTGTACACATGCTCATAGGATGCAATTGTCAAGGATTATGCTGAGTGGCCAGTATAGTCCTCGAGCATGGGTCCTCTGAAGTCATCCACCCCAGTCTACACAAGTGTAGAGTCTGCTTGTGCTAAACACAGTTTGTGTGCAGTGACAACCTTGGCTGGGGATGGATATGAGATATGGATGTCCAGGGAAAGGTGGGTATGGTCAGATATCAACAATGGTGGTCTACCTCTGGTGTGGAACAGTGAGTACCCATGTTGCAGATGGACAGGTGCAATATGTATTCACCCATGTGGCTGTGGTGTGTGGTTCTGTCATAGCACATGGACCCACAAATTGTAGTGGCTGTAGGGTAAAGTGGTAGAGGCCTGAGTAGTTCTCACACACAATATGCCTGTACCTGATGTTAACAACTGGAATGGTGTATGTGAATACCTGCATATCCTGGCACTGTTCCCAGGGAAGCTAAGTGTGTGTCCTGGATGTGGGTGTGGTGTTCTGGACTGGTTGTGTTGTGTGTTACAGGTCCTGTGGTCCCAAAGCATGATATAGAACATAACCTGACAGTGCGATGTGCATATCTGACCCTGACGCAGGTGGCTGCAAATGCATATATATGCTATCCCCCACCTGACAGGTAGTACTACATCTACATACCTCTGTAGAAATAAAGATGTCAGCACCCTAGAAATACTACAGGTGCAGAACAGATGCCCAGTAATTCGGATAGTATGCTCTGCTAATGTGTCTCCCTCAAGTGTCATAATATAGTTAGGTAGGGGTTTGAATCTTGCAAATGCTCTGTGTGTGGGTGAGTGGAGTTTGTGTGTGTGAAAGGCTGTGAGAGGGAAATGTCCCTTTTGGCAACTGAGAAAACACACTACAGGATGCACATTCCTCTTACTAAACACTGATGATGTCAGCACCTTATAAGTACAGCTGGAGAAGAGAAGCCTCCCAGTAATGCGAATAGCGCGCTCTGCTAATGCGTCTGTCTCGAGTGTCATCGCATAGTTAGGTAGTGGTTTGAATCCTGCAAGTGTGTGTGTTTGGATGAGGAAAGTTACTGTGTGTGTGCAAATTTGTGTGAGGGAAATGTCCCTTTTGGCAACTGGGAGAACACACTACAGGATGCACACTCCCCTTTCTAAACACAGATGATGTCAGCACCCTATAAGTACAGCAGGAGAAGGGAAGCCTCCCAGTAATGCAAATAGCGCGCTCTGTTGATGTGTCCGTCTTGAGTGTCATAACAGAGTTAGGTAGTGGTTTGAATCCTGCAAATGGCAAGTGTGTGTGTTTGGATGAGGAGAGTTAGTGTGTGTGTGAAAATTTGAGTGAGAAAAATGTCCCTTTTGGCAACTGGGATAACACACTACAGGAAGCACACTCCCCTTTCTAAACACAGATGATGTCAGTACCCTATAAGTACAGCAGGAGAAGGGAAGCCTCCCAGTAATCTGAATAGCGCACTCTGCTAATGCGTTTCTCCCGAGTATCGTAATGTAGTTAGGTAGGAGTTAGAAACCTGTAAATGGCACGTGTGTGTTTGGATGTGGGGAGTTTGTGTGTGTGCATTTCCGTATGAAAAACATGTTAGTTTTGGCAATCAGGAGATCACACTATCTGATGCACATTACCCTTTCAAAATACTGATGTTGTCAGCACCCTATAAGTATAGCCAGAGAAGAGGAACTATCTAGTAAACCGAATAGTGCGCTTTGCTAATGCATCTCTCTCATGTGTCATGACTTAGTTAGGTAGGGAAATGAATCCTGCAAATGGCACATGTGCATGTGTGTGGGGGTAATAGGGTGTGTGTAAATGCAAGTGTGAGTGAACAGATCCTTTTGGCAAATACTACAATACACCAGATGCTGCATACTCCCCCAGTAAACACAGGGGATGTCACCACACTATCAGCACAGCCAAACAGGGCTAGTTGGCTAGTAATGCCAATAGTGTGCTCTCCTACTGTGTCTATTACCATTGTCAGAGTACAGATGGGTATGTTTTGATAACCCACAACTGTCACGTGTGGTTGTGTCACACAGTATGACCTTGTGTGGGGTGTTTGTACATAACAATGCATGCCATTGCCTAAACCAGCAATGGCATTGCACACATGATGTATGTGTGTGACACATACACATAAATACCTGTGACCTGCAGTAGTTACCATGTCTGACACATGCTTCGAGTGGATAAATGGTATTTGCAATGTATACCAATATGACTGTGCCTTACTGTGCAGGGTCCGCATGTGGTATGTCTCTATACAGTGTGGGTGTCTATGGTAAAAGACCTACAGCAGGGGATACACGTCAGGTCTGGGCCATATAGTGTACATGTAGTCAATGTACAGGTGCTGCATGTTCCCACCTGTTGTGGTAGTGGGAATATGTCATTCCACTGCAGTTCGGTGACCACCTGCTGTGAACCCTTCAACTAGTGTGTTGTAGCTACAGTAATGCTCACAAACAATGTTTGGCTGGATGCAGTCCGGCCATATAAACACAGTTCTTGAGACTGTCATATTGCCAGTGTTGTTATGGAGGATAGGTGGTCTTCCTGTGTATGGGAGGGTTGTGTGTGCCAGGCTATGAACCAGATGGCATTCTGACACACTGTTAGCTGCACATGAGTAGGCCCTGATGGTTTGTGCTGTGCCAACAACCTGGAGGTGTGTGTATCTGTGTTACCTTGGGATACCACCCCCCCTATCCATGTGTGCTACATGTGTAGGGGACGACAGGCATGGTATGGGACATAACCTGTCAGTGATGGGTAACACCTGTGAGCCAAGAATCATGAATCTGGTACTGCACAGACATTGCAGTTCACCGTGCTGAGGGCAGTGTCTGGTGCATGCATCTTCCGGTGTACACTGCTGTTGTTGTGTAGCAGCACTGTTAGTGTCCTAACCTGTGTGATACCCATGGAGGTCGCTATGTAAACCATGTCCTGCAGCATAAGGCAGTATGTGTGTACCAAGGAGCTTTGCCATTATACATCGGGCCATGGGTGTCACGTGCAAGATGACCCTTGCACATCATTGTGGCTTCCCTAGCATGTAAGCACACTTTGACAGCCAGTGGATACCCTATGAATGACAGTGGAGACTGAGCATAATGTAGACATACAACACCCTTCCCACATATAGTGGTAGAATACCTGGTGAGGGTATGTTGGCAACCAACATCAGGCTCATACTGGCCTGTGCCATGTGCTGAGAGATCCATTCTATGTTTCCTATCATGTAGTCCAGGGAGGTATGTCTCAGGCAGCCATACTGGCATGGTCAATGAGTGAGTCATATCTGTCCATGCCTCTGACTGACTTGTATGCATGTGTGCTGTGGTGGACCATAGTGCCCCTGAGGCATATCACTGTGACCTTCACCAGATACAGCCTGTTGAGCGGGACCCCAGTGCAGCTCACAAGACAGGTACCTGACACGTCTGTAGCAGGTGTGTTGTGTAGCCCTACAGGCTGTGAGTGTGTGGCACAGGGGATGTGCATGCCATGTGTGGCATGTGCTGTGTTCCGACGGAACATATGCCTGTGTGCTAGCTGCGGAGGTGTGTGATGCCCAGGCAGGCTGCTATTCTGAGTCTCCACGTATGCCCCAGTGTGTTCAGCCAATGTCTGACTGGTATTGTAGTCACTGTAATATATTTTATTGATTTATTTATTTATCCTACATTTGTTGACTGGGATAGTCCGACTGGATGCATGTCCATTTCCAGGGGAGGCCCGTGAAGACAAGCTACGAGGGTAGCAGATACAGCATTACATAATACTAGCATTACATATTACAAACAGATTATTTACAGAGATTACATAAGTAAGCAAGTCAAACATGTTCCACAGGTTAATGTTAGACCTGAGCACAAGTCAGGATTAAATTAAAATTACACAGTAAAGTGGTTCACAGATTTTACACATTCGAGTTAGCCAGGCTTGATACATTGACATAGCCAGTTAAGTGACAAATGTTGTTTGAGTCTACTGTTAAATTGACCTAAGGTGGACAGTAGGGTAATCTCAGCCGGAAGTGAGTTCCAGGATCTACTTACAGGGTTTGCAAAGAGAGAATCACCGGCTGTGTTATTAAACTTGCTAGTCTGAAGTAATAATTTGTTAGAGTATCGAAGCGGTCTAGGATTGTTATAGGGGGTGATAATATTTGAAGTGCAGGAGTATTGTCTGGATTATAGAGGATTTTATAGGCCATAATCAGTTGGTTATACTGTATTAGGCTGGGTATTGCAAGCCAACCAAGCTGATTTAGATTGATGCAATGATGTGTCCTAAAAGGCAGCCCAGTGGCAAACCTGGCAATGTGGTTGTAGCAAATTGAGTGTTTGTTAAGGACAGTCTTGTTCATATTCGAGAGTAGAGGGGATGCATACAGAAGGGTTGAAACAAGGTGTGAGCGAGCTATGGCACCTTTAGCTGGAGGGGCTAGGAAGGCTTTAATTCTTTAAAGTGACCCTAGTTTTCTATTGATGGCTTTGATAATCTGGTTAACATGTAGGTCACATTTGAGATTATTGTCTATGGTGACACCTAATAGTTTCGGAGATGGGTCAGGGGAGATTATTGTGCCATCAGTTGATGTTATGGTAACGGTGAAAGTGGTAGACCTACGTGTTGGTGAAATAACAGCAGTTTAGTTTGATTGGGATTTAGGATCAGATGATGTTCAGAAAGCCAGTTTTCTATTGTATTAAAGGTGGTCAGGGTAGCTGACCATAACTCTACTGGAGATGTGGCTGAGCAGATCAGAGTTGAGTCTTCAGCATATTGGATACAGCTGACTTTTGGGATGACAGTATAAAGGTCGTTAATGAAGATGGAGAACAGCAAGGGCCCTACTATAGAGCCTTGTGGTACTCTGAGGGTGTTAGGTAGAAGGTTTGAGAGTTTGTTCTGCCAGAGGCCAGCCTGCTGTCGACCATGCAGGTAGGATTGAAACCATTGGAAGGCTCCAGTATCTAGACAGTCTTTGCAGGGTGTGGAGTACAAGTTGGTGATCAACCATATCGTATGCCTTGGAAATATCCAAAAAGAGGGCTGCGAATATATAATTATTGTTGCAAGTATGGCTTATGGTGTTAGTAAAGGCTAGGAGGCCTGAAGTAGTGCTGTGATGAGGACGTAAGCCATGCTGAGTGTCTGCCATAATGCGAGTTTGGATTAGGTGGTGCATGAATTGTCTATGACAAAAGTTTCCATAATCTTTGCAAGTGGAGAGAGTATAGCTATTGGCCTATAATTGGAGACTTCAGTAGAGCTGCCTCCTTTGTGAAGTGGGATTACATATGACATTTTCCAGATGGTGGTTAAGTTAGATTCTGACATGGTTCCTTTGATTACCTTTGAGATGGGGTAAGCAATAGCATCATCTGGTTTTGATAGGTACTTGGCAGGGAGTTGATCAGCAGAAAGTGTAGTGGGTTTCACTGTTTCAATCAAGGTTTGGAGAAGTGAAGTGGCAACTGGTTGGCAGCTGGACGCAAGTAGTTTTCTAGGGGTGCTACTTTCAGGACCAGGGGCGCTAGGAGGTAGATGGCTAGCTAGGGCCTGAAATGTCTCAGTAAAGAACTGGTCAAAACTATCAGGAACATCTTTAGGGGTATTATCAATAGTAGCAGCAGGGATTGGGGTTGATGATTGTCCAGGATGTAGTATATATGACATGCCACCTGACAGGGTATGGCATTACTAGGTTCAGAGAGACCAGTCCCCAGATTGGCTGTGTGGTGGCATCCCACACATGTGTTGTACGTTCCTGGCCAAGGGTGATGGCTGACTGCATACGTGGCAGCTGTGACAATGACACATGACTCACATAAACCACAACTGGACCATAGAGGTGATTCACAGGTTACCTTTGCACATGCTACCCTAGTAGTGTGATTGCCATGGTGAGCACCAACACATAGGGCCAATGGGGAACAACATACTGAAGGTGTGTATGTGTGGGTGTACCGCTACTGTTTCATAGCACTGACATATATGACTGCACACATGGGTAAATGCCAGGTAAGATGTGTGCAATGTGTCACAGGCAACGTACATGCGTACAGGACAGACAGTGACGTTCTGTCATTTGTAAAGTTGACATACGTATCGCACGCTATGCAGATGTCACTAGAAGTCTACAGAAGCACTGTAACTCTGCTTTGCAGGTGTAAGCAGTGTTCCAGGGAACCCCAAGTGAACATGCATGCAAACAAAGCTACAGTAAACAGGGCTGGAAGTAGTGCATTATACAACAAAGAAGGGGTAACAATAACAGTAAGTAACAATGCAAATATGTAGGAACTATCAACATGTACCCAGGAATACGCAGCACAGATGCCCATGGTAGAACTGATATTATGTCATACTTATTTGTGATTTGGATTACATTGGTACTGCACACATATCTACATGCGCCAACATCCACATGGCATAGTCGTTGTGGGCAACTTGACACCATTACTGTACATGTCCACCATTGCATATCACTACTTGCGTTAGCTTTCCCCCTGTGCTCCCCATGTATGCGGCTATCTGTTGACAACCTTACCACCGGCATGCAATTATGTGCAGCTGTTATACTTTGGTATGTACTATAGGTGCAGATAACAATTCAAGACATACATACAGTTACTGCAGCAGGCATGCTGGGATAAACACACAGTCATAGCAGCACACTGTACTGTTACCAACATGATACTACTAATACACTTCTATGTAGTCACCCTGTGCATCAGCAATGTGTTTACCTGTTCCCGCAATGATGTTGGAGATTGCAGGAGGTGGCACAGTGTCATCATATGCACAGGGTGTGGATTAGGTATGCCTGAGTCAGCCACTGATACCACCAATTGACATGTGTGTGTATGTGTGTTGGTGAGGGGCAGCAGTACAGGGTGGGGCAGTGTTGGTGCAGTGTGTGCATGTATGTGGTTGCCCTAGGTGTTAACATATCGCATGTGTTTATGCACGCACACAGTTCCACCTCATGGCTGCCATATACAGGGGTTTGTGGACAGCCACAGACTGCACCTGGCAGGCCATACAGATCAGTGTCTGTGTGCACGGACACGGTACCTGTGCCTGGCAGGGGTGCTATGGACCGTATCCAGTACAAAGCCAGACTGGGTACTGTCATCAGAAGCGGGAGTGTGTTGACTGGACACAAGTCCTTGTTGGGACTGTCCAGAGCCACGTGCACGTGGTCTCCTGGGGCGTTCCGATGACAGCACAGACCCAGCATTGCTGGGGCTGCTGCTGGCACTATGAGGGCATGTGCAAGCCTGTTGTTGTCTGCGCCAACTGCCAGCTGCTGCTGCTGCTGGCATCCGGCCACGTCGACGCCGCAAACGCCCACCATTGCCCTGGCTCATGGACATCTGGTTGTGGAACTGCTGTAATATGTCCCCACAACGTTTGTCTATGACATCGGTAAAGTTACGGATAGCATCCGCAATGTCACGCATACTGTCTGTCATGACTGTGTGACATGCTCTCAGCTCCCTCAGACCCTGTCTGGTGTACCTTTCCATACATGACTGTGCCTGCATGACAGTCCGAAACATAGCTGAGGTTGACAGACCTCTTTGGGCACGTCGGCCAGAGGCAGTAAGCCCACAGATGCTCCCACGAGAACCCATGGGCAACTGTCTGTGTGGTACCATCAGAGGACCCTGCCCATGGCTGCTGTGTGGGGACACATGTGCCACAGGTACCACATTACCCTGGTCTATGCCCACTGTATCCTGTCCATCACCTAGGGACAATGGTGACAAAGGATGTACAGGCAGGATGACTGTGCGCAATGATGGGGTTGACAGCTGTGTACTGTCAATTGGCTGACCAATGGCAGACCCTGACACACCTTCCTGTACCATTACACAAATATCATCATTACCAGTAGCCATGGCACAGGATTCAGTTTCCCTGCTGCAGGTCACCAGAGCAGCCCCAGAACCTGTGGGAGGAAGACAGGGAACACAGTTTACAGTCTCCAGACATTGTTACCAGTGATGCACTTATACACACATGCACACATGCACACATGGACACATGCAGACATGCACACATGGACACAGGCACACATGCACACATGGACACAGGCACACATGCAGACATGCACACGTGGACACATGCACACAGGCAAACATGCACACAGGCACACATGCACACATGCAGACATGCACATGTGGACACATGCACACGTGGACACATGCACACATGCACACATGGACACATGCACACATGGACACATGCACACATGCACACGTGGTCACATGCACACATGGGCACATGCACACATGCACATGTGGTCACGTGTACACATGCACACATGCACACATGCACACATGCACACATGCACACGTGGACACAGGTACACATGCACAGATGCACACGTGGACACAGGCACACCTGCACACATGCACACATGCACACATGGGCACAGGCACACATGAACACATGCACACCCCGCAGTATACACACAGAGCACTATTGAGTTACACTACTGTTACTAGCATTATCAGGACTATTATAGGTTATGTTAAACACACTCACCAGCATGGATGGCCTGTCTTGCTGTAACCCTGGAGGGACCTGCAGAAATTATGAGATTAATGTCAGTGGGCACAACTGTGCCATAGATATTGCATATGATACAGTGTACAGAACAGTCAAGTGTACATATGGCATATTACCTGCATGCTCCATGTCGTGCTGCTGTGTGGAACCAGCCTCCATCATAATGCAGGTGTACTGCTGTTGGTGTTCCGGGGCTGGAGCCACAACACTTAGGAGTAGCCCCTCCAGTCTGGTGAGGGGGGGATGTGTGGCCACCCCACCTCCAGTGGTGACCTGTTGCGTGTGGATATCTGATGCACGCTGCCGGACACTTCGGATTATATCACTGCAGTGATGTCGTACCTGCTCATATGTGCTGTTATGCGTGCCAATATCATTTACCCTACGGACAAGGTCTTGCCACAGTGCGGCCCTCTCCTGCTGATTCTGACTGGTGCAGGAAAACAGGATGTCATACTCCCGCACCAGGCTCTGGTGGATCTCCTCATCTTCCGCCACAGAGTAGGCGGGGTTATGCTGTCGCACCATCTCCCTGGAAGAGAACACAAACAGGATATCAGCAGACCATGTCAGCAATATATGGCACACATACTATACATGATACTCATGTGTAGTGATATACTACTACTCCCATATGTTGCATGTGTGTGTGTCATGGTGGATACACAGGTACATGGCCAGATATCAGTGCTCAGCCAACACCTGTGCAACAATACCTGCCACATTCCACACAACATAGTAGCATGCCCCATCGGTCAGCACACACTGACAGGTGCAATGCACAACCTCACTCTGGGGGTTCATCCCAAGGTACTGTATGTAGGACACCGTCCACTACTGTGATGTGGACAGAAGTTACTCGGCCTGGATATACATATCCCACCACCACCACCAGCACAGTAGACTACTTTGATATGTATGTGATTAGACAGTTATTCACTTGCTGGGACTGAGATGGTATCCATGCAGCACACTGGGCCAGTGGAAGCCACAAGCCACACTGCTGACCTCTTTGCAAATGCTTACCATGGACATGCCACAGATTGCATGGAACTTGCACACACATTTCTAACCCAGACCCTATGCACAAAGGTTAGGCATCCTGTCCAGTGGACCCCAGACAGAGGCAGATTGTATAACAATAACAGGAGGCTACTGCAGGACAGAGCACATTCACATTAAGGGAAGGCATCTGTGGTCAGCACTGGTACTATGCTATGGTCCATCATAACAATGGCCATGGCCTACTCTGGGAGGGAAATGGACACAAACACTATGGATGACCACAAGGCCTTCTTCAGTTATGTTACACATATGGACCACATGCCTCAGATATGCTCTGTGTTAATACACACCTACTTAACATTCACCAAACACACGGATATTGGCAACAATCTTGCAGACCTGTTCGGTGCACGTATTCCCCCTCCTTCTCCCCCACCAGTTGAAATATTTATCACAGCTGGATGTAACCTCCCTATCATCTCACATGTCCAGGTGAGGGCCGCCCTCAGCAGAGAAGAACACACAGCATCACTGTGACCTCGTGGTATCCCTGGATGTGTGCTACCGGCACTCCGAGAGGACATACAACTGCATATAACACTGATAGTTTATCTTGGCCATACTACAGGATATGTACCTGGACAGTGGCATACAGCAACAGTGGTCCCACACCACTAAGGGGGCACCTCGACTGACCCTGGGAATTGCCACATCATATGCATAACGGGCCTGGTCTGCTAAGCTATGGAATTATGCAGTATGGGATGCATATGCAGTGACATCGGGTACCTGCAGACACTTGTTCCCAGCCAGTGTGCCTTTGGGATGGGCTGATCCTGACTTTTGAACCTGGCTGACCTTTCAAAGCAGTCACTACAGCCATTGCTGGGCCAATGCACAGACAACTGCTGCCAGGATCATGGCCTAAGACTGATTGACATGTAATGTATGGTCATCCCCTTTTGGTGGAACTACGTACACACAACATATCACATGGACATACCTATGGATACAGACCTATGACACATTTGGAGGGTTCACAGTATGCACACTATTAACCTGCTACTTTGCATTACCTGTGTTTGTTGCAGCTGGTTGCGTTACCACAGCTTCTGCTTGCTGCTGCTACTGTCAGTGCTGACAGCTTCGGGTGACAAAGTCACAGTGTATAATTTTTTTTTTTTTTTTTTTTGCTCTCTCTCTCTCTCACTTCTCGCTCTCCCTCTGTCTGCTTACAGACAATGCAATGAATGTATTGCATGTGGGGAGTGTTGACACTGGATGCTTTTGTAGGTATCTGTACAGGTCCATGTGATGGCCTCTGCACCAATTGTAAGCCAGCATTTGCTAATTGCATACAGCCAGTTGTGTACTGATTGCAGTTCTCACTGTGATTTCAGGTCAGTGCTATAAAAGGGTATGTGGGATAGGCGTTGCCCTTTCAGATTGTGAGGGCAGGAACCATGCTGGTATGCTGTGGACACTGTTCTGTGAGTGTAAAGGTTAGTATCTCTCTCATGATTCAGGCTGTGTTGTATATTCACATTTCTCCATTCCTCTCTCATGTTCCCTGTAGCAAGTGTGTATGCACATTGACTCCTACAACTATATATATATATATATATATATATATATATATATATATATATATATGTACATATACATACATTTATATATGTACTTTAACTGACCTTATTATCTACAAGCTGCCAACTAGCATGGCTGTTTCTGTTCACACACTACTATTATGGAAATCCAGTAGTTTTGACAGTAATTTTTAATGACATGCTTTGTGTACTACACATCCTATATTCCCTTTACATTCATCCCTACTATTACATGTTATATTTATTTTAGCACAATGTTTTTGTGTAAGAGTCATGGCTTAGTGGTAGGTCGTGCAGACTAGTGTTTCCAAGGTCCTGGGTTCAGGACTGACAGTGGAATTTTATTTTGCTTTTGAACTGAGTACAGGACCTGTCAATCAAAGTGATTAAGGCACTTTTAAGCAGTTGTAACCGGGTTAGCGCTGGTTTGCGTGGAGCTCACGCATGCTCACTGGCGGTTAGCTCCGCACACACCCGCTTACAACCGCTTAACGGTGCTTACTCTGGCACACACCCGCGCTATTTTCTTTGAAAGAAAAGAAAATGGGGAGACAGGAAAGTGGTGAAAAAGGGGTCACAAAGAGGGTAAGACAGTAGGGAAACAAGCTTGGGATGTACAGGAGGGATGTAGGTAAGGCCCATAGCTGCCCATTTCTTCATCAGCAACAGCTGTGCATATGTATGTAATTTGGTGTGACATTTGAAACCTTCCACCCCTGAGAGAGGTGTCAGGACAACAATAATACTTGTTGTACAGCCAATTGTAATTGATAGGTTCCATGTCCAGCAGACATGTGTGCGGAATGGGCAGCTATGTATGGGGCGTAATTTTTTTTGTAGGTACAGAGTGCCCTTTTTTTTTTTCAGGTGAGAGTGGTATGTCAGGTGAAGGAAGTCGGTACAGCTGGGGAGGTAGGTTGCATAGGTAAACAGACAAGACAAACAAGATGCATACAGGGGCGGTGTATGACACGTGTGGGGGGGTTACACAATTGACGGGGACGGAGGTTTGGATATCCAGAGCCCATGAGCCCACAGATGGCAACAGTGGAACTGATATCCCCACCCATAGGCAGTTGCCACTGTTCCTTCACTGCCCAGGACGAGGCTGTGCTGGGGGTTGTGTAGGCGGGGCAACAGGCATGCCCGTTAGTTGCACCACCCGTGCCTCGAGCTGGCGTAGGGGCTCGAGAACAGAGTCCCGAATCTCCCTATGCACCACAGTCCAGACGCTACGGAGGGTGAGTGGTGGTTCTCCTCCAGCCACACTTGCAGAAGGGGCCGAGCCCCATCCCCTGCAGTGCTTCCAACCGCAGGTGGCACAGGGCCACCGGAGGAGGGTCCGGACTCGGCACTAGTGCCAGGTGCACTCGCCAGCTGAGGTGGGAGAGGTGGGACTGCTGGAACCCGCCTTCCCTGTCATCCTATGTTTTGCATTATGTCATGACAGTTTGGGTTAGTGACATGTAATACCATTCACAATTAGTTGTAACAGCATGCATTAGTATTCCCATTAACCAAACACCCAGATATTCACACCATTGAACAGCGTGCATAACACATGCATAATTTGAACAGAAATACACAGTCCAACAACATGCAGGGTTAACTGATGGCAACAGGCCATCAGGTGTGGATGTATGAACAGGGCAGATGCATCAACGGACATGCAAATATATATGACCCAACAGGAAAAACATCCAGGGGTGTTAATTGTGATTGCACATACCATTTTCACGTGGAATGGGTTATATGTGGTTATAGGGTGGGGTAAAGAAAGTAATATTAACACCTTCAATAACAATACATATGCTGTACATTTCTAATAGCTACAGTTATATACACACTACTGTTCTAACTACAGTTTCCTATATGATAACTATTTCAACTTGGTGATAGAACTGTTACTGCAACATCAATATACATTTTATTGTTCTTCATACACATTCATATCTAGCTTTGTTCAGCTACATCATCCTGCTACATTTGCTTTATATAGCTGTAGACAAGTGTGGCTGTTTGGTATATCAGACAATCATCCTATCTGCATATTGCAGACTGAGAGCAACATATCCAGATTTTGGGATACACATTCCAGATGCAGCAACACTTTGAACAGATTTCACTGTTTGGTTTTGAATCTCACATGCATTTCATTCTGTCTTGACTGCAGTATACTTTATTCAGGGGTTATTACTACTGTATTGCTGGATTCATGACACTTTCTCACACTCTCTCACTTGCTTTCATTTTACTATTCAGGATGGTACTTACTTCTAGGCTTTATTGACATGTTTTACCTGTAGTTATTACAATCCTTTCCAGCAGTCTCACTTCTGTCATGTTTCAGTATTTCCACAGGGATATATTTCACACATGTGATTTCATCATCTTCTGCAGCTATACTTTTCAGCCTGCTGCAGGTTGTGTACTATTTTCTTAAAGGTAGGGCATTTTTATTTCAGAATATATGTCAGACAGTTTCATTTTTCAGTTTAACTTACAGGCTGAAACACACTTTTGTAATCAAGCAATACTTGCAGACACTTTCACACTGTTACTTGCAGATTTTATTCCTTACTGACTACACTGCACTCTTTTGCTGACTGTCATACTTTTATATTTCTTTACAGTTACTGGTAGTGGATTACTGACCTGCCTGGTGGCGCAACCGCACCAGCCTATCGCCATAGGCTCTGCGGTTTGCAGAACGGACACCTGCAGCTATAATATAAATGAAGTAATATTGGAATACACATCTCCATAATATCAGCTAGTTTAATTTCTTACATACATAATTAAATGTTACTTAGTAGTGGGGCGTTGGGTGTTTGCCGGGCCTCCTGGATCCAAAGGTTCAGTTGGTCCTGCTTGCGTCTCTTCAGGTCCGCATGGTGGTGACGGACCTACTCACCAGTCCTTGGAATCCCTGTGGCACTGGTGAGATCATGAGCCAACCGGTCCCATGCCTCGGCCCTGTATGCTCCCCAGAGGACCTGGCCCTGCATGAGTTGGGCCTCATGATTATGGACTAGGAGCCAGACCATGTACCTGGACTCCTCAACACCCCACCTCTGTGCTCGAAAGCAACTACCCCCTCCTACTCCTGTCATTCTGCCTGCAGGTCAGTTCTACAATCGTTTATGTTGTGTATTCCCGCCTATGGGGCTTATATAGTCCGTTTTTCCCGCACATATCTGTGATTGGCCATTTTGGAATTGTATCAACTTCAGTAAACCTGCATTGTCATGCTCTAATTTGTATTCATTCCTATATATTAGCTATTATTGCATTTCTAGGTACTGCTGTCATGGCTTAGTGGTTCTGTACCTTGACTATAGTGTATAGTATCCTGGGTTTGAACCTGGGCACTGCTTTTTATTTTTCATGACTGTCTAGACATACTGAGGGGTGTGTCTGTGTAAAGGCAGTTTTGATACGGCTTGCTCAACGTTGCCCATTGGTTAGCTTGTTTGCACGGTGCGCAGCTCCACGCAAATGGGGTATGCTGCTTTAAGCCTCATTTGGCTATCGGCATGCATATTACGCTCAGCTCAGTTAGGGGCGCATAGATTTAGCATGTTAGACCACTGCTCAGCTATGGGCACTCATTTTGCACCAGTTAAACCACTGCTCATCTACGGGCAGATGCACTCACTCTGTTAAACTGTAGCTTAGCTATGAGCACATCTGGCATTTTTATTCTTTTGTTACCTCACATTTCTTTAATATAAATGGGCTATTTCATTACATTTTACATAACTTGTGGTTTTATGTGTACATATTTGTCAGGGACTTGTTTCCTGCTTATTTTGCTAAAAAAAAAAAATTGGTGTTGTGGGGGCTCGAACCATGAATGCCTGCTTTTCAGCCAACATCTCTACCGCTACGCTATTGTTTACTGGCTTATTTTGCATATTTAGTTCTTATATGCTTTCCCACTGACTGCTAACTGTAGCTGCTTACGGCACGCCAGCAAACGAGCGCACTCACGGTTAAACATTTTTACAATTTAAAAAAAATTATAAAACGTGTTTATTTATATGTTTTCTTTTCATAGTCTGTGGGGGCATGTGTTGTGTTCTGTTTATTCACATTTCTGTGGACTCTGTCGTGTGTGTTTACTTTGGGTACTTTTCCTCTTCTGGGGACGTGTCCGCTTACAGGGCTCGGCCTACGGACACTCCCCCTACTGTCTTACACGGACTGTGTTGGCCTTAAGTGTGATTCAGCATGCTCTCATGAATATTCAGAGCATGCTGACATCACTCCGTTTAACTGCAGCCTCCGTGTATGAGTTATAACTCTTACACGGAGGCTTCGTGAATCCTGCCCTATACTTTTGTAAATAATCTTTTTAAACCTAAAATTCACTCACCTACTGATCATGCATTTAGTCTTTTGGATCATGCCCTGTTGTTGCTCATGGTAAACTTAGATGCCCAAACACCAAAGAGGAAAAGCTGGCAGTAGGTGTGTTTCAAATAGTCCTTTTTTAGAGGGCAGGTTAGATTTAGATTAATCATATCATATATTGTTAGCAAGAATAAGACCTTGAACTCAACTTTGAACATGTTGTAGTGGGAGGGATGCAAAGCAGTTGCAAGGGGTAAAATAATGGATATAGAGTGGTAGAGGTGAAAATTCAAAGTAACCATTTGAAATGTTGGGACCCTCTAGAGTGAGTCCCAAAAATGGATACTGAATGGCTGAAAATCAGATTTACATATAGTAAGTTCAAGATGGAAATTTCTCTGGATATTCCCCTTTTCTCTGAGGTACGGTGATGTTGGAATATATATATATATATATATATATATATATATATATATATATATATATATATATATGGGTCTACTTCAAATTACCGAAACGTCAGTTCACCGACACGCGGAAGAGGAACGCGAAAGGACCGACAACGCAGTTGACCGACATGCTGAAATCCCGATAGCTGGAAGACCGAGAAGGGGAACGTGTAAGCGCGACTTGGTAAGTATGCGATAGTGAGGGATGTTGGATTAGGGAGCGGACAGGTAAGTGTGCAATAGTGAGGGATTTAGGGTTAGGGTGTGTGAAAGGTGAGTGTGCGGTAGTGTCGGAGTTAGGGTTAGGGGTGGGTTAAGTGAGTTAGGGTTAGGGTGCAGATAGGGTAAGTGTGCGGTAGTGTCAGACCTTAGGGTTAGGGGTGGCTTAAGTGAGTTAGGGTTAGGGTGCAGGTAGGGTAAGTGTGCTGTAGTGTCGGACCTTAGGGTTAGGGTTTGGGTTAGGGCTAGTGGATATGTAATGTAGTGTAATGTGTTGTTTACGTTTAGTGTGTCGGTGTGATGGTGTTCGGTGTTTTGCGTTGTCGGTATTGTGTGTTGTCGGTTATTTGATGTCGGTGGTTTGTGTGTCAGCGAACTGGCGTGTCGGTGTTCTAAAGTAGACCCATATATATATATATATATATATATATATATATATATATATATATATATATATATACATATATAAGTTGAGAGGGTGTGGCAGTAGAAATTTAAAGCAGAAGAAAGTTTGAGATTTTTTCTACTACTGTGGTTTCAATCTTTTTTTTCCCCCGGCATGTCAGTACTTGGCATTTTGAGTTCCAACATTTCATTTCAGCCAAGGTCCAGGTGTGATACACTAACACTCAAAACTAGGCACTTAAAAACCATGCTGGAAAGGATTGTGCGGAAAGAAGAAACAAAATCCGGTTTTAGATAACTTTGTGCCTCAAGCACTTTACTAGTAGATCTACCCTCCCATGGGAGCTATTATTTCTGAGAGTGGTGCACCAATCTTCATTTAGGATGATATTCAGGAGACCATCAACTCACGTGTAACATGGGCCTTCTCCTCAGCACAAGCAGTGCCATTTTCTTGGGCGATGTAAATCCTTTTGTATTGTCCCCTGTCAGAAGTAGAAATAATTACATCAATATGTAAACTCCGAGCCAATAAAGACCAGGGACTATTTCCTTTAGAATTTTACAAAAGGGAGGACAGTTACTAGTGAAGGTGCTGAAATAAAGTTTTAACGTTATTGAGTCAGTTATGGATACACTCCATATTGTAACCAAGCAATAATTACTGTTATACAGAAAACTAAGGAGGGAATCCAGGTGTTTGGAATTTCCACCCCATTTGTTTAATTAATCTAGACTAGAAGAATTTTGCCAAACGTCTGGCTATAAGATTGGAAAAATGTTTTCACCAGAATGATTTGTAAGGGACAACACAGGGAAGTACCAGATAACTGATGGGCATTAACTTCTTTCCTTTCTCTACTCCTATAGGTAAGCTGAATCCAGAATGGGTATTGTTCTTTATGACATAAGGGAAGTGTTTGATATGGTAAATTGGGATTTTCATTTCCAAGTCCTTACATAGAGTGGGTATGGAAACCAGTTCTTGTCTTGGATTCAGAGACTATGTACATCTTTCAAGTGATCATTAATGGAGGACTGTCACAACTTGGTAAAACTGGAAGAGAAACAAGACATGGTTGACTCAATCCCTAGGTTTTTTCTTGTTAGTTATGGAGGAACTGGCATGTCAGGTGAAAGAGACGTTAACTTTCCAATCTGCTCTAGACAGTTAAGCAAGCATTTCTCTTATGCTCGCAGACAACTGCATATCAATGACCAGAAATCTTCTGTGTTTCATTGTGAGAGTCCCAAAGATATTTCAGAACTTTTGGAATGTATTACATCTTAATTGCAATCTATACAAATTTGTAGTGATAAGGCATGGTAACTCTGACATTACCCTTAAACAACTGGCCTCAATGTTTCAAGCCACTGTTTTATTGAACATTACAGAATTAATGACCACAGCCAAAACCTGCTGCCCAAGCTAAATTCAAATCTGTATTTAGCCAAACCAATGTAATCCAAACTGAGGTTATGCCTCATTTTCTATTTTAGTAGTAATATTTTAATTCCCCCAGTGCATATAGCATTACCACAAATGCAAGTGTTGACAGACACAGTGATAGTGGATGGATCAGGTAGGATAATTTCTGCCTCACTAGCACACATGACAAGGCATTACAGTAGCTTCAAGGTACCCTACATCCCTTCTTATATAGTGGATTTTCAGTTACCTTTTCTTATGAGATCAACTCCAATGGCTGCAGGGTGAAAATCACCTAGAAATAGCATCTTTGAATGTTTTAGCTATAACTGCCTGTCAGAGTGGAGGGATACTATGTTCAGAGAGAGTTTGAAGTCAATTGGATTTGCATGGAAATGGGATCCTCAAATAGTATATGGCAGCATCCAGAAATAACCAATACAGCATGGGCTGAGTCTAATGCATGATGAACTGCCAAACAGCTTTGACTGTGGTCTCAGCTCATATCTCCAGGACTGGAGTTTGTACTAAAATCTGAGACCTTAACATAATAGAGCAGGAGTGGTTCACCTTGTGCAAATTAGGCAACTATGGCATAAATACATCTTACATCATGAGAAAACAGAAGCTGCATTGCCTTGGGCAAGTGGAAAGGTATTCAGAAGATAGTATGGGGACAATCTACAGAGACATTATGGAATTTAAGTTGAAAGCACCAGGAAACATATGATGAATAGGTAAAGATAGAAGGATTCCATTAGGCATTTGAGTTCTCAATGGGGCCAAGATTGTAAGGCTCCTAGTAGGCTAAAATGATGTAGTCTAAATGCTATTATCAATAACTGTAGTTAATTTTCAGGTGGTATCTTACTCCCAGTAGGCTAGAGAGGAAGGAATAAAGTTGAGCAGCTGGTGAAGGAGATGTGGTCAGAAGAGTGCAGACAACATTCATAAGTTTTGGGAATGTCAAAGTTAAAATCTATTGGAATTTTCTTTTCACTAAATTATATGGTATTTTTTGATACATCTTTGGAGTCGAATAGTGAATTCTGGATTTTTGGGATCCTTCTTGATATTAGATGTGAGCAACATCCAGTGCTGGACGTATGCTAATTACTGACAAGTGTAGTCATTATTTGTGCTAAATAGTGAAAACTTAGCACAGCATCCGTGGGAAATCTGGGCAGCCTTATTTGTCAACATCTACATTATATATTTTATTCTTTTAAATGCATGGGCATATATCACAAGCTTCCCCATCACTCGACGAGATTGCTGGAGAGTTACAAAAGGTAATCATAAGACTTTGGTTTACAAGGCATCTGTTTAGAAGAAGTAGTTAAATTGCCTACAAGCCCTGTGTATATTGGCTACAGGTGCCTATTTTTTAAATGGTACAGTGCTATTGTATATAGTTAAAGTTATGTCAGGTTTAATTTTCTCTTTTCATGTTTATGGTTATGGCAGACAGTTTTGATGTATTGGCTGTTGTTGCCCGATTTTCTATTTTTCCTTTGTTTATGTTGACAATTAAATACAGTTTATAATAAATTACTGATAGCATGATTGATATTGTAGAAATATTCTGTCATGAATCTATAAATAAAGCTTTTAGATCTAAACCAGTATATCGGATTAAGAGGCTGTGTAAAGGGAGCAGAAAAATATAGCTAAACTATTTTTGTATCATCTCTGCAGATTTGTTATACTGAACAAGATTTTTTTTATAATCACTCCCAGGTATTTGAGTGCTATAGCATAATAGTGTTAGTGGCACAACAGGTAGCACACTTGCTTTGTTGCTGGAAGTTCAGGGGGTTGCAGTTCTGTTCTTACTCAAGGTGACTGGATTGCTGACAGTGCAGTGCTGCACTCCTGAGTGTGTCATCCTTCAAATCCAATGTTAAACTGAGGTCCCATCTGCTTGAGGTGGCTGAGGTAACTCAGGGGGTAGTAACCCATACATCACAGCACCTACAAAAAAGAGTAGGGAAAGTTATCCCAATGCCCTGTACAAATGTCCACTAGTCATAGAAATACCACCTTGGATATCTTCTGAAAAGAGAACACTAGTCTAGTAGGACTATCCCAGGCAAAAAAGGATGAATAAAAATATATAGAGTCCACATGTGATATATTTAAGAAGGATTGGGATACATTAACTATTAATGCTGACGTAAAATGTGGAAGTTAAGCCACATTTTAGTTTAAGATTAAGAATAATCTATAAAATAGCTATGCTATAAAGGTAATGCTGAAGTAATCAAGTCAGAATTGAAAGGCACATTTTTCTAAAGTGACCATATGGCTTGCAAATATATGTGTCAGTAATAGCTTTGTACAGCTTAATACAAATAATTAATATACATGTAGATTTTATGCTGATTGCAAGAATAAACACATAGTATTTTTGCACAATGTCAGTCATGCCATGTTCATGTTGGCAAGACAAACTGCAGTTTAAAAAAGATGTGAAGACTTTAATGATAAAACAAAAGGAAACAGGAATAATGATTTAGTGAGACATATTTTGCTAGATAATGCTAATCATTCTTTTAAATTTTTAGTTTTGCAAAAACTGCATTATAAAAGGATATTATTATAAGAATCACTTTGAAGGAATGGAATATAACAGGATTATTGAAATGGAAGCATGAATACCAACAGTCAAATGAGTACGTCTCTTTAAAAGCAGTTTTAAACAAAAGAGGATTGAAACATTAACTTTGTCTATAACTGCATTTATATACATTTTATTAACAATTTTTAACTTATTTGCTTTGACCTATGACATCATCATATGATTTTTCTAGTATTAAAATGGTGCCTCATAAGCTCCAATTTTAAGATAACCTGCTGAAGCAGTAAGTGAAAACACATCTGTAATGGTGCTAAAATAAATACTCTTAATGTATGATATTCAGAGCAGCTTTCTTTGGATTAAATCAGAAAATACAAGAAAGACTAAAAATTCTGCAATGTATAAAAAGATGCCCAAAGACCCACATCCACCCTGGAGGACTACCAGTAGGAGGCTGTTTGATATTCCCCAGTTTAAAGAATTATTACACAAGAGAATAACATCTTGAATGTCATTGAAAAGAGTCATACTCTTGTGCTGTCTGTGCTCATCCATTAAGATCACATCTAAAAGATTTGGAGGAGTTAGTTGGCACAGCTGCAACATCTTTTTAAAGGGGTCCTGAAGCCTATTCTACTGCTTGAGCAAAATGGCAAGACGTTATGTCTCTTCCTCGTCCTGTGGAAAAACATGGAAATTCAGGCTAATTTTCACTTCAATAACTTCATCATAAACATTTTATCTGTGAGGTTCTGCATGGTCACAGTGTAGTCCCTGTTGATATTTCTTCTGTAGAATTACAAGATTCCTTTCATTGTCATTGTGGATATGTTTGGCATGCCACACATTTAAGATCCCTCTAGGAGATTCCTCACTGTGGTTTGGGTATTTTAATTCACAGCAAAAGTGTGGGGTCATCAGTATGGCGATGGCAATGATAGCATGTATGACACATATATGCTGCAGGTGAAAGACCTCTTAACATCCTTATACATAGATGATTAGCTGGTCGAGGCTTCCCATCAAGATTCTATTTTGTAGCCTCATCCTGCAGCTACCTTGGTTGTATCAGTGTGTGTGTGTGTGTGTGTGTGTGGGGGGGGGGTTGCTCTTAATTGTGCCACGAATGTCCTTTACTGAAGCAAAGCAGGACACATTAGTTTCACTACTTGGTTCGACAGACCAAACTTGGGAAATCAGCAATCTAGCTTCCTGACTTGTGGCACAACAATGCATTGCAGCTTGTGTCATTTTATACTTCCTGGAGTTGATGTCTACAATATTTCTCACTAACACATTGAAATTCTTCCATCTGAGTGCTCTCAATTGAAGTGTGCATTCACAGTGGCTCTAGAGTTGCCAGTCACTGTTGCATTATCTTCTGCACTCAGATCCTTGCCACTGATCTCAGCAGGGATGAGCATGTCTACTAGTCTAGACATGCTTTTTTTTGTCTATCACACTGTCTCTGATGCAGCCTATCACAGTGGCTTATTTTTCAACAGGCTAGAAAGCACTCTTTGAAGTGGCCCTGGACCAGATGATACTCCACAGAGCTCAACAGCAATTGTGGGCCAGCTTCTTGGAAACTAGGGTGGCTGCTGCTCATTGTCTGGAAAGACTTGTCTAGTTTGAACACCTCCTTTGGAGTTGAGACCAGCAGACACTGGTATTATAGCAAAGAAATCAGGGGGTATGTGCTCATACTGCCTTTGAGGAAAGCAATAGACGTGTGGAAGTGCGCCATGCCCATAGCATTTCCATTGTGCTGGTCAACATTGCAAGGGAATCATCTGAGTTAACAGGCTCCAAACACAATACACAAAATCTTGCCTAGCTCGTCATTTCACTGCAGCAATACTTACACGTGTGTGTGTGTGTGTGTGTGTGTGTGTGTGTGTGTGTGTGTGTGTGTGTGTGTGTGACTCCCTTTAGATTTATAAGTTTACAACTCGGAAAAATGCAAACTTTTCAAGGCTGTGTTCCCTTCAACACTGAAGAGAGGTGTAAGAGATGACTGTGTTATCTTTGAATGGGAATATTCATCTGCTTTTTCTCCCGTTTGCATCTAACCCCTTGTCTGTTTGCCATTTTCTGGCTACAATGTGCAAAGCTTGTCTTGGACAGACTGTGGTGGCTCAGGTGGACCTGATTTCAGGAGCTTCTGTTTTGGGCCACAGCAAACACAGTTCTAGATCAGTATCTAGGTACGTTAGGACAGTTAACATCTTCACAATTCCCAATAATTTTTTATTACCATCCAGGGTACATTTTAGAAGTCTTTGAGGTAGCCAGAAAGTATTCCATATGGACTACATATGTTTCTAAGTAGAATCAGCTCTCCATTTGGGAAGCAAATTATTCCCTTCTACCATAGTCCATAAGCTGACAGGTCTGCGTTCCTTATCTCAGACATCTATATACCTATTTAACATTAGCCTCTGCAGTTCTGCAGACATGTCCAAGCTTTCTAAAATCTTAGTGCATTGTGAAGTGATAGAAGGCAAGACTGCAAAGGGTGAGTAAGCAATTACTGAAGGCGTCCCCCATGTGGGTATGCTTGGAAATTAAAATTCACAATTGAATGCGCCCCCACTCCACCAGGAATTAATGTTTGAGTCTGCTGACTCAGTAGGCTTGAATTTCATCTATCTGAGGGGTTTGACTTGTTAACATTAAAGCCTTTAGGTGGATTTCTGAGTTTCAGTGTTTCATTTCTTTTTTTTTTTTTTTCTCACAAACCATATTGAGTCAGACATAAGAACCACCATAAGGACCACATATATTGTAAGACTTCTCTCCATTTCTTTACATAGGTGGTGTCATTGTTTTAATGAAATCTGTGCATGCATTTTTCTGTAATATTTCTTGATAACCAGTGGAGGGGTTACAGATCTACCATAAACTGCATATTCACCATAAAGTATAGTTCTATCTCTGTGAAGTGAATAAGCTATGGAAAAACAGTCCAGTTTTCACTTTCTTTCTCCAGGAAGGATTACTATATGTATTGTGCTTGGTTACATTATTTTGCTAACTCAATATTAGAGAAAACTTTGCCAGGTCATGTTATCAGGAAGGTGGTTGCTTGTAGTGCTTACTTCAGGAATGCATCTTTGTCAGACCTTTGTATAATTACCATACCCACATGATCTAATGTATTGGGCTTATATACCTAAATCCTTTTATTCAAGGGAGGATGATGAAATGGTTATCTTCAGAGTGGGTTGGTCCTGGGGCCTGCCCCTTATATGGACTCAGGCACACCTCAGTGAATAAAAGGAGGTACTCACCCCTTGAGAATGGAAGTCCAAGCTTAGAGGAAAATATAGCTGTTGAGATGATTATTAATAATAAAATGCAGCTGTTAACTCAGTGTAAGTGCAGCTTTCCAGATATAATGAGTGCTCACATTTTACTCACAGCTAACAATGTCTCTGTCATGTACACAGCAGCATATATCAGTACATCTGTTTTATGGCATGGTCACCTGAACATAAACCATTTCATCCTGTGGCATGCACACTGTGTCCTTCTGGATTTAGAATGACATCCCTCTGTCTGTACAATGATAATCTAGGATGAATCTGCTCCTTCAATATTTTTCTGTTGATGCAGATCATTTTAGGATGTAATATTCTGGCTGGTGTTGTGACATATTGCACATTATGCAGCAGATAAAGAGCACATTAAATATCTTGACAGGTTTCTACAGCACTACACTATTAGCAGAAGCTGTCATCTAAGCTCTCAATCTTCAGGTGATCCATAATGGCCAGCTGACACTAAAGGACCAGATGTTAAGTTTTCATAAAAACATCTTTTTCTATATGGGGAATATTATGTGAATATTGAACCTATTATTTACTCTGTTTACTGTGGTTCACATATTGCAGACCACCTGCATGGATCACTCTAATACTTTCTGAGTATAGCTTTAAGATAAAGCCTTGGATAAGTAAAGCTAACTGCAGAACTCTGTGCTGTGTTGCCAGTTTCTGGCATTTCCAAACATGACTACATAACCTAGATACTCTGGGGTATATACTGACTCCTGGTCTCCTGAATTATTAAATATAAACTGTTAACCCTGACATACTTAGCTCTACATGATGTGGGCCTCACATACTTTAAATATCTGGTGAGTCTCTTTGGTAAATTTATACCCTTTATTTAGCTGATGGAGAACAGGTAGTATTTTGACGGATGTGCTTAAAAATATTTGGCTTGTTTTCTTTTATGTAACAAGCCCCATTCCTATGAAATGTACCACAACAACAGGTAAGGTTGGGTTCCACTGTTGACTGTTTTATAACATCCCGAAATGTACTTCTGTTATTCAAGTGCTTCGTCAGGATGCAGCCATTATGATGGCTTGTATCTTAGCATAGAGGACTATGATCAGGTTCCTCTATTCATAACCAATGTATTATGCATTTGAACAATGAATGTCGAGAGTTCACCTTGAGATGAAAGCTTGAGAAGCAAGTCTTGACATCCATTTCAAGAGAACATAATATGTTGGTTAGGATCAGAAACACCCAGTTCATAATTCTTTTTAATACTTGAAGCTTTAACTGCCCTAATAAATTACCACTTACAAAGAAAAAAAAGACTGCAACGTGTTGTACAGCTTTGAAAGTAGTAACACTTAGCTGCTTCACTAATTGTGGCAAGAAGTAAATTGAAGCTCTCATTAGCCATTAATTTGCTCTCTTTCTGTCCGTCTCTCTGTGTAACTGATAACAATGGAGCAGGTAAAGCCACATGTACTACAAACCATAGTGCTTGAATCTCTTCGGTTATAACTGGTTTGTCGTATGTTCTCAAAGTTTATGGCGGGTCAATTTAAGAGTATAATGAAGTGAAGCTTTTGAGTTTCTCGAACATAACAATTCAGTTATGTTTTTGTCAGTTTGCAAGCCTAGTCACCATACTCCGTGTATTACAAATGATTCCTTATGGTATTGTTTTTATGATTAGTTTTACTGTGGAATATTTCTAACATACTGTAATTTGCTGAGGTTTAAGCACTCAAATAAAGAATAACTATTGTCCTTTGAGTTGATCCTGTGACAGAATGCATCTGTAAATGCTGGTAACTTACATCAAGATTGTGTGGCATCAGATTTGATCACATTTAGTAAGTGGTTCAGGTGCAATCTCCTTAACATGAGGGGTGTGGGGATGTTGCTGCATCACTGGGGATTGCTGTTTGCATTTTCAAAGTTCACTGAACATCTCTATCATGTTTAAAACTCAGTTATATATACTGTATCAAAAAAGACTAACTGATAGGTATTTTTTGTTTATTTTCAAACAATAAATTCACTGAGATGGCATAACATTTTCAGAACTTTCAATATATGAACTACAGCCTCAGTATAACTTACCTTCAAATGGTTCAATCAGTCACTACTATTTCAATTTACAATACACTTCAAGTGACACTCAAATACAACCAATGAAATGACTCACACAATAAGCTAACTAATTAAATAATTTATACATACTTCATTATTTAGTCCATTCAAACTGAAAGTGCTACAACTTAAATAAACTAGGTTTCTTTCTATAATAAAACTTCAGTCACATTGCAATATAATTTCCTATTATTAATATGATAAATTATTAGCTCTATAGGTAATCTGCACTGCTATCAGGAGGCAGTAGTTTAGTATCTTAAATGTCCCTGCGTCCAGTATGCGCATGCATGTTAGAACATCTGCATGATATTAAAAATGTCACAACAGATAATCCAGTGGCTATACATTTCAAAGAATATCATGCCTCTTGTGATGAAAGGAGGTACTGCCAGCACAGCTAGCTGGAATTTTGTAAACAATTATATGTCATTGGTGAATATTGAAATGATTTATACAAGATGCTTGTGCTACAAATTTATTAGAACTGTATGCCATTTGTATATCAAACTGCTTTGTACCGATATGTGCTGAAAAGGTTTTTGTAAAGAGCTGTGTTTGAAATTTAACCACACAATGTTCTTACTGGAGAGAAAAGAAATGTACATGCACTATTGTAACTGTTTAAATGAATATGTTTTAACGGAGGAAACTGGAGGGTTAACCTCATTCCAACAAACTTTAGAAAAATATCTGAAATTAAATCACTTTATAGGCTAGGCCATAAAGATGCTATCTCACAGGTTTCAATGCAGCCAGATGCACAAAGTATGTACTAGGAAGCTTTCTGTATTGTTTTTGGGGTGAACTTATTTGAACTAATTACTTTCTGGAAGTGTGAAGGAATGCAATTGTTTTATGACTTTCAGCATCTGCCAAAGATCTGAGCAAAAGCCCTTGTATGTGTACTTTTACAAGTAGGTGCTATGTCCTACCAGCTGCCAGCAATGGGGGTTTGCATGAGATCTAGATGTCAGATAACCAGAAATGATGTCATTCTGCAAGCTATCCTAGCAGTAATATTTTAGATATTATTTTGATAAGTCTTTTAGTTAGACAGAGCATTCCACATTCTGTCTTGGACTTGGCAACAACAATAAGAACTATTCACCACATCATCTGACTTTCTCTGGTAAGTAAGATACTAGGGAATAGTATAATTTTCTTAGATTCAGTCAGGAATATAGGGAAGCTTAGTTTGTTTGATACTGTCCTTCAATGTTTTAAATATTTCCTGTGATTTGAACTCTGATGTCACTGTGAATATATATTTAGTATTGTCTTGTTTTTTATTATTTATTATTAAATATATTGAAACATTTCATTATGGCTGATATTTGTAGAGATATTTAAGTTTTGAGAGTACTTGCATATTTATTTGGTGACATTGTGTGGGCCACTCCTAACAGCCGTGCTCTTAGTCAAACTACCATTTTGTATTACTATTAATATTACACAGTATGATTGGACACCCTCTATTAAGGGCCTTAATGTAGCTGTCAAGGGATGATGATGGCAGTGGTAGCTACCTTATAGTCTAGACAAAAGGGGGCATAGTTAGTAAACCAATGTTGGCCTTTCCCAGGTGTGTGTGTGTGTGTGTGTGTGTGTGTGTGTGTGTGTGTGTGTGTGTGTGCGTGTGTGTGTGTGTGTGTGTGTGTGTGTGTGTGTGTGTGTGTGTGTGCAAATCAAATATCAAAAAGACTGTGTGTATCAGCTACTTAGGCAGATACACAAAGCACTGGTTGGACAGAGAGAGTGTTGGAGGACTTGGCTTGGAACACTGGCTGTACTTGTGTTAGTGGGGAGTCTTACTGGGGATCTGGAGAAAGAGAGAGGAACCAGTCCTGGACTGACTGTGGATTCTATGTGCTCTTAAGGGAAATTGCACTTGATGCAGAGAGCTGCATCTGGAAATATTGTGTGTGTACCTGTTATCCTCACAGTGAACATCCTCCACAGGTGCCAGTGGTGAGGGTTGAGGTTCCTTGATTACTGGCCCAGAGGTGGGATATCCATGTCACATATTGTTTGGCAGTAGTGGGTCATCACACCTCTGACAAAGCATTTTGTTACTTATCATATTAATAATGGGGGGGGGAGTGGGACTGACATAAAGTGGGGATTGACAATGGATAGAAACGTACCAACAAAGGGAGGATAAGTGGTAATTTAGAAGACTTACATTGGGTTGCATCAAAGGAGGGATATCACACAAAAGGAAGGGGAGCATGATGATTATGGATATAATAGTGTCCACCTTCTGACTGCACTGTCTCAGCAGAACTCAGCCAAAAGTCCATCACCACTGCGACTGTCTTCCCTGCTGGGTTCTGTCTCAGATGATACACTAGGGAGTGCCAGGCAGTGGTGCAACTGTTAATTGCAAGATGAAAAGTCTCCAGGAGACTGATGCAAGCATCAAGTCATTGGTCCACAAACTTCACTATCACCTCCTCTAAATCTTTCCTGGTGTAAAACAGTAAAGTGGCAGTAGTGGTGAAACAGGGAGTCACACCCCCACCTCTGGTGATCAACTGCCAAAGATTATTGAAGACATTTCTTGATTGCTTGCACCACTTGACCTCCATCCCCTGACAGGAAGGCATACCTGGACATAGATGGTAAGCAGGCAGAAGAAGGAAGGGGCATGATGATGGACCAGGTACTGCTGCAGTACCACAAGCACAGTTGTGGCTAACATTGCATAAAATAGTAACATAAGTGGAGATAAATAAACAAACATCAGATAAAATATATAAAAGAAGGCTAGTACCAAAGAAACAGTGAGAGAGAAAGAGAGAGAAAATAGTATTCTTTTTGTGTCTGATGTTCAGCATTTCAGGCACTTACAGGTGGAATAAACAGCTGCCAAGTATGCTATTATGCCAGAGGCCATAATGCTGAATAGCTATAGAATGTCACATGTTCCTGTTGGGAGATGTAAATACCAGGGTGTAGGAGCAATGCATCAGGGAGTTCAGGGGGTGGGGAGCTTGTAACACAAATGTCAAGATGTTGCTATTGCCAGTAAGAGGCCATAGAAGGTGTGATGTTGTATGTGTGTGTGGGGGGGGTGCTTCTCACTTGTGGGTATACTGTGTGATACAAAGACAAAGACAGGCCATGTGTACATAGACAATATTATTAATTGCAGAATCCAACACACATATTGTGACAGTGTGTTGTACTAAAAGAAGACAACACAGTGGTGGTAACACAGGTAGTTGTGTATGATGGGCAACAACTGTAACATAAGGTGATATAGTATGGGACAGAACTTTTGTAATTTACAAATGTCTTGGTTATGCCTGATGAAAATGGCACCTGCATGTAGAGACAATTGAGGTGTGTGTGGGGAGGGGGGGGGGGCAATGCAAGGCCAGTATGATGAGATGCACACCTTTCAAGACCATCTGTGTATACATCAACAGCATGGTTGTGGGCCAACAGCTTGGCACATATCTGCAAACAGAGAATGCATGAATCCCGCAAACATCATGTATTGTATGTATGTAGGTTAGCATGCCAGTGTGTGTGTGTATATATATATATATATATATATATATATATATATATATATATATATATATATATATATATATATATATATATATTTATATATATATATATATATATATATAACATTTGTTGACCATATATATATAGGTTCCATATATATGTATATATATATATATATAAATTCTCCAAATGCATGTCTATATATATGACATATATATATATATATATATATATATATATACACACACACACACACACACACACACACACACACACACACACATACAGAGGTTGTGCCAGGCTGTATATAGTCATGTTATAAATGGGTGTTACAGCTACCTCTACACAGTTATAGCAGTAGGTAATAAAATGCTGATATACTCTACAGAACATATGTATAAGATGGCAGTAATCTTACTCACTCCTGTGTCTGAAAATACTATCCATCTTCCTGCAGTACAGGAGCTTTCTCTCTTTCTATTCTTTCCAAATGCTCAGGAGCCAAAAAACAATATGAGGAAATAAAAGTATCATGAATTAAGTGTCGTATAAGGGCCCATTTAACTATATGATCTATCCTGCATACTTACAGCATATCTCAGGAGTACTTTCTCTGTCCTTTTCATGCCATTCATATCAAAAGTTAAGATGGTACCTCTTCAGGCCACTATAGCATTGTCTGCACTGTTCGCCTGAGTGGTAGATGCCAGTAGCAATGGTCATCACTCTAGCAAGGCTGTGCCAGGCATCCTCTTCATTCTGGGAGCCTTCATAAGAGTCCTCTAGCAGATGCTTTCAGTGGTCTCTGAACATCATGCACATAAAAATCTTTCTTTCTTCAGAGCACCACCTATGAGCCTTGATACCCACAGTGCATTCAGAAGCCATAGCCATACCTCAGTGAGGTATGTCTCAGGTCTTTTACCCCCACATGGACTATGACAGAATCATACTGGCACCTGGGGTGCAGTAGCGTGAGAGCATGTGATGGATCCTGACTCCAAATAGGCAACCAAGTGTTATCTTCTCCTTGTCTAACCTGGTGAGTGGGGCATCTTTGTGTCATACAATAGAGTCCTCAATGACAAGAGTATTAGGTAAAGTTTGTGCTTGCCTTATGGGCTTGGCACTTGGGGGACAATTAGGTGTAGGTCTATGTCAGATGTCTGGTGTTGCTTTTGGTGTGTACTTTAGTGACTGCAGAGGAGCAGTGATGCCATTTGGTGGTTCTGGAGGTCTGTGAAATTTGAAAAAGTTTCTTTTAAGCATCTCAGCATAAGACAATTGGTGTGTATACTGAAAGGTATGTGTGAGGGGTGTAGTGTGGGTATTCCTGACAACCTCATTTGTATGCAAGAATTTTGCCTCCAAGGAAGTTGTGTAGTTACATCTCTGACATACCATGTTATTTTCTTTAATGATTAACTGGTTGTCTGAGAACATAAGACATTGCCACATTGCCTTAGGATGGTCAACTCTACCAAGCTGGCCACAGAGATGTTTGGAAATGTTCTATCCATGCTGTCTGGTCCTGTAATAGCGTTGGCTGCGTAGGATGAATGATTCAGTTTTAATGGGGATCTCCTTGGGTAGTTTCTGGGGTGAAGGGCAAGATGCTATATAATGCTAGGATATGGTAACTTTATTTGATGCACAAGCTAGCTGCACTAAATGCACTAAAGGCAGGATTAAAAGAAAGCCTAGGGATATTAATTTTTTACTACAACAGCAGGGTAAGCTGTGTGTAGGATATGCTCCACACCCTTATTAGATGTGTTGAGGGCTTCAGTGGCTAAAGCATACTGTTTGTGCAGAATTTAATATTTTATTAGGTCAGATGCAAGAGGAGTAATTTGTTTCCAATTTGCAGTGTTTACTTGTATAAATACAGAATTTTATATTAATGAGATTAAAGGCTTGCTGTTTCTATAATGCAGTCTTGCTATGAGTTCAGTAGTTTTACAGACTAAAAGCAAATTTTGACTGAAACAACTTATCAGTGGTTACTGCAGCATGCACATTGAGTATCTTTCATGGTTTATTACTTTGTGGTTCAGTGACTTTCATGATTCGCTTCTGTATTCTGTACATTAATCTTATTTTCTTCAGTCAATGACTGAAGAAGCTAAAAATAATGTACGGAATGCAGAACCTAGTTTTAAAAGGTATTGAATTACACATCATAAAAAATGCACACTGAATATGCATTGTGCAGTGATTGTTTTTTTCTTTTTATTGGTGGCAAAGTTAGAATATGCAGACTAGATACTAATCATAAAAGTACTGCTTGAGTCACAAAGCATGAACCGTTTCACACTGAATGTGCTTGTGCAGCAAGAACCGTTTTTTCACTATCAAAGTTTGATAGTTGTGAAAAGAAAATCTCACTGCATGGTGCATATTCAGTATGCATCAATTAAGTGAAGTGATTGCAAAAGAAATACTGGATGCCTTGCAATACAAAAAATAACTTTTGCACAGGTTGTCAGAATGCATATCAAAGTCTTTTACTTTTCTCTCTTCTGTCATTCTCTTGGTGTCTCTGTTTTTCTGTCTTTCTCTTTCTTTTTGGAAATATTAGATGTGTTCCAAGGCATCTCCTACAGGAAGTCAGGTTTACCTCTTCAGTGTCAACAGTTGTAATAATTAACTAACGGTTGCATTAATGTAGAAAAGCAATGTACATTTTAAAATTTCTGTGTAATAAAGCAGGCAAATGTTTGTTAGAAGAACAAACTTGTGTAGTCATGTGACTTGGTAGTAGAGAACAATGAATATTTTGAAATTTCTGAATAATATCTAGGATAATTGTCAGGAAAAACAATGTTGTTTAGTCATATGCCTTATTGGTATCCAACAATCCTACTGGAATGGGGAAAGTTATGTTATTAGGTAAACACATTTCATGCTAATTAGTGTCCAGATTTTTGACCAGCTGTATCTACCTTGCATGAGCCTATGTCCTGATTTTTGATGTCTGCAGATTGAGCAGTATAGCCACAGCCATGTATCGAGTCACAGTTCCACCAGCATATGGTAACTGATATGGTAACTGTGTTGTGTCTATGCACATTGCTGTTGCTAATATGGGACATGCAAAAGTATGTACTCAGGTTCTGTGACATGTCATGATGCCACATAGCATAGCACAACATGAATATGTATGCCATGGCAATATGGTATAAGGATGTGAACTGTGACATGAAAGGACTGGAACAACGTGACAGTACCTGGCTATGTTTCTGTTTCTGCACTTTAGTGCTTTTACAGGCCATAATACAACAGTGGTTTTCCCCACATCTCTGCTGTGTTTATTGATCTGCCCTTGCATGGACACTGTTCTTCAAAGATACTCAAGCAAGTATACAATGATAAACAAGCTTTACACAGCAACCTTGGCCACTTGCACAAAGAAATAAATGTTCATTACAGAAAATGTGTGCTAAATAAACTCATTAGCATGATGACCATACTAGAAACCTTGAAACTGTGAGATAAAAACAGCTGGAGGCATTAGTCTGCTTATCACACTATGGAACTTTGTTTCTGGGCCAACTGTAGAATGAGTGTAGAGCTCTGTAAGCTAAAACTCTGTCAGTCACATAACAGTTCTGCATGAGGTGAATGATTGGAAAGTGGCGCATGCACATTGTTTAAATGCCTTCTACATATGTCACAGTTGTTTGCTGAACTACCTGACATGGTGCTAGGGCTTTTTGGGGTAGGAGCTTAAGGCACCAAGTGTATTTGACAACACTTGACATCTGTTTGGGGTAATATGAACAGGGACATGGGTTGCTGACGTACAAGTAATGATATGTACAGTTTAACTGTCACAGAGGAAGGTTTAATGTGCAATGCATGTGGGAGACATAGGCCCTGCTTTAGGCTGAGGGCCATGTGTATCCTACTTGCCATTGATATCCATGTCATGGTAAATGCCCTATTGATTCTATGTAACTGACATTTGCTGCCCTATATGTTGTGGTGCCTTGTTAGAATGGGTTACAGCTGTCCAGTGGACATGATTCTGTGTAAGACCTTTGAGTAGTACAGGATTATCTGCTGTGGGGGCACACACACACACACACACACACACACACACACACACACACACACACACACATGCATGCACACACACACACACACACACACACACACACACACACACACACACACACACACACACACACACACACACACACACACACACACACACACACACACACACACACGCATTTTTTTCATGATAGGAGGGAGGTCATGTCAACTGTGTCTTCAAGGAGCATCTGTGCAGTGGACCTTGTAGCCTACAACCCTCCTTGGTGTAACAGTGTGAGAGTCATGTTCACTATGTTTTACTACCACCTCCTTTGATGGACTGTGGTGGATGGGAAGAGGTTGTGTAGGATTTTGTAGATGGAGGGGGAAAGTGGGTCAAAAGTGTCGTTGACTAAGTCTGCTGGCTAAGTAATGTTTCATGAGAGTTTGCATCAACCATAAGTGTCTTGTCTACATCAGAGAGTACAGTAGCAGAGGATGATCCTAATGTATCGGTAACACTTATGGTCTTTCACTCACTACCTCTGTACCATTGTGCTGCATGTCTGAACTGGGATTGTTAGGGGGGGCTTTCCTCATATATCCATATTGAAAGTGTTATGTGCATAATACAGGCTGACTACAATGACTACCTGAGGGATTTCCTGACATAAGTCTCAGCCACCTTTGGACAGCACACATATTAATATCAGGGGAGTCATATAACAGTTGAATATATTATGGGGATGGGAATACCATAGTTCACATTCACTATTTATGTCATTATAGGTGGTTGTCATACGCTAGCAGCCAATTGCCCTGTTGAGCTTGAAAGACTTCCGCAGATCAAGGTATGGATATGATGCACTTAACAATACTTTTATCCATACACAGTTTAAGTAGAGGCATTATGTGTGCTGCAGTGCCCTATAAGCAAATAGAGAACACATTACCTACTCCAGATATCTCTGTGTTTCCTCACAGTTTATTTTCCAAGGTAAGGCAGCCCCCTGTCATGTGTCAAAGCAACACCTATAAAACAACACAATACTGACTGTCGCTACATAGATGCCACCCATAAAGGTAGCTTGCACCACTTTGTGGGTCACACATAATACAGGCCATGTGAACACTGGGCATATTTATGTGTTGTTGATGATAGTATGAAAAACACATGGGTTAAACATTTTTAAAAACACTTTATTCAATGGTGGAGTCTGCGTGTGCATAGTACCGGTTTAACAGATACAGCATCATTAATACCTGGTTTCTTGTCTGCATTAAAATGTACTATCCACCTAAGCTCAGCTAATTCTGTTTTATTCTTGGTATCCCCTTTCCTCAAGCTCTCTTTAACTATATCAAGTACTAGGAATCTAAAGGCATGGTGCATGCCATGCTCCTTAGTATGCCTTGCTAGTGCATTACTCCCCTTATTATTACTAATATCTCTAAGGCGTTCCATGCCTTTACATTACATTTTTTAACCCGTGTGTTTTTCATACTATGCGTATTTACATATTGACATGGTGACTATGTGAAATGTAATTCCTTTTTAGTAGTTTCTGGAGATACGCCTTTAAGCTGACTAATTATTTAATTGCTTAATATTGGGCAGTCTGTTTAACTACTTTGATACTGTTCTCTTTGTAACTGAGTCTGAAGAAGTGACTGAAAAGTCATGAAAGTGCTTACTCCTTTTTGTTTTATTAAAGCTGTTTTACACCAAGCCATGGTTGGTCCTCTTTGGTCTTTGGAGAAATACTGCTGTTTTACGTATAGAGGATCTTTACCCAGTTCCTGCACTTTTCCTGGTAGTTCTTAATCACAGAGATGGTTGGGCATTCCATGAGCATTTTTGGCGGGAACTTTTAGAGCTAGTTGGTGCAGTTAGTGATCCACCAGGGCATACAAAAAGGTTCAGAGAATGATCATTGATATGACTGCATATACATGCAGCAGGTTTACCTGTCTGGCACAGAAGCAGAAAGCCATACTTGTGGGTTCACTGACAGAGTAATCATTAACAGAGATGGAGGAGTTTCCAGCATCTCTGTCAAAAGGAACATACATCTCCATTACCCATGGTGGAGTCCTGGACTTGACAGCAGAACTGCATGAATTACCTCAACTATCAGTTAGAGATGCCCCATGTAGGTATGCTATAAAATGTGAGATTTTCTTTACTATCTGCCTGATTCAAAGCAACACACAACAGGCATAGCCTCTTTGTTGTTATAGGCATATCAGGATAACAGTCAGACCTTCAGCCTGCTCAAGGTATGTTAACTTTAGGTTTTCTATAGCACTCAGTTATAGAAATTTACCTACACTGGGCTGTGATTGTTGGTCATGGGTACATTCACAGACTTATGCTTATGTTTTTTCACAGGTGCTCGACTGTCAGATTCCTCCTCCATGGATAAAGGCATGTCTGATGCATGGGAGCTACCTGGACCTAACAATGCTGATGGCAGCCAAATTCCAGCACAGGTATGGGCCACAGTTGTGGTAATATAATGTATAATGTGATGGGCATATCCCTTCCTCCTACGATGGACACAGCAGTTGTGCCTGTGTAATCCACTCCTCAGTCTCAGGATACCACAGTGTGACTAGATGTGGCTGATAAGTCAATACAGGGAGTGTCCTCCACTTCAGCAACTGAGTCATCCTTGGCCATTGACCATGGTGAGAGCAGCAGGGCTCACTACATTGGTGGCTAGCAATACCAGGACTACTGACTCCTCTTGATTTGTGTGCCTCTATGGCCACTATGTGATGTTTGTGTGGGCCAGTTATAGAAGCAGAAGCAGAAACCAATGCTGACATAGCTAAGTTGGCCATCTGTATGTGGTCTGCTTGTTGACCTGCCAGAGGGCCAGTCCCATTTAGGCTGTATAATGGAAAATCAGTCTAGGGAGTTTGTATGTTGCATATGTACTTAAATAGTCACTCATCATAAGGACTCCACTTCCGATAGGGAAGCCCTCCACCACCACAACCACCACCAGCACCTCCAGACAATCATCCAGTACTGTGGGTAAATTGAGGATGACATGCAGATACAGATACAGTGTCCATGCTGAGACCACCCAGAGCACATCATGACATTGACATGCATGGAACATTCCATATTCTGTCTAAACTGTGAATCATAGTTTCATATGTGATTACTAGTCTAACTGCCTTGGGAGCCTTTTTAAGCCTAACTATGCTTTTCCTAAGGTATCTATCATGATTTGATACCCTGGGGTAATATTTTAAGGGTTGGATATTTACTTGGATGAAAGGTGGTCAGGTATTGACAGGCTGCATAGTTGCCATACCAGTGGTAAATTTTCAATTTCCCATCCACTGGTCCAAGTTACACTTGAATTTATATGTATATAAAGCCTGTTTCACTGGAAGAATAGTGTCTAAGATGCATACCTGTCTAACATGTCTTATTTATGTTAAAGTTGAGGTTTAAGTCTGTAGATTAGATATTTATGATGTTATTAGCATTACAGATGTTCAACAGATGCATCACAGTAAAATCACAGCATGCTTTATAGGCCAGGCATCGATCGTGTGACAGAAGTCTGTAAGGGACTGAGTACAAGGATAGGACTTTGAGGCACTCAGCGTAGAACATGTTGTTTGCTTCCTGTATTCTTTTTTGTGAATGGCCTCTGTGGATGCTCCAGTTGTTGCAAATGCACTGCCAGATACATATCAAGTGGTGTGTTGTACTCAATGACTGGTCAGATGAGGGCTAAGTGCAGCAGAAAAATGGCATCCATGGACCTAAATGCCGTACCAGTGTTTATAGGTTGTACAGCATAAAATGATTTTCTCACCATCATAGACACATGATGGTCAAAGGCCAGGTTACTGTCTACATGTAGGCATTTTCAAATCCCTGGCCACTAGGTCTACTCTTAGGGGTGTATTATCAATGAGGTAGTTTCAAGGGATGACCATCTTGCCAAAGGATGCCATTATGCATTTATTTGCATTGCGTTTTAGACCTTGGCTCTGGCAGCAGTTGTTTGTTTGTTTGTTGGACCTTCTATGGGTATTTGTGTCTTTGAGGGATTCAGTAACTATGCCTAGTTTACAGTCATCTGCAAATATAGGCAGCCAGAGGCCCCTGATGCTGGCTTTGACTTCACAGAAGTAGATGCTAAATAAGACAGGCCCCTGCACTGAGCACTGTGGGACTTCACTAGTGACTGACCTTTCTATGCCGGTATTCACCCCTCATCCTAACTTCCTGGGACTATCTATGATCCAAATAACTATCTATTTTGTACATATGGATTTATGCCTAATTTACTGAGTTCATCTACAATGCCAGAGTGAGATATTGTGTTGAATGCCTTGGCCAGGTTGAGGTAGACAGTGTGCACATTTTACCCTCATCCATGGCTTTAGTGATCTACTTGAAGAGGCCCACCAGGTTGAGTAATAATGACTTGCACTCTGCCCTAGATTAAACCAAACTGGCTTAGATCCAATGTCGGTAGGTTTCATACTTCATTGTTTTTCATTTCAATCATGGTTCTTTCTATGTTTTTCTTAAGAGACTAGTCAGAACTTATGGGTCTGCAGCTGTCCTGGTCCATACGTGGCCCATCTTTGTGCAGAGGGATAAGAGTTGCAATCCTGCATTTGCTAGGCACAAAACCTGTCAGGATGCTATAGTTAACTAGTAATTTTAGTGCACCTGATAGATCATTTTTCATGCTATTTAGGAAGCAACTTGAGCTATCATTTGGGCCCATTGAAGCAGTATTCCTGGCATTAGAGAGTAGATTGAAGACCCTTTCCCTAGTGATAGTTGGGAGAGTTATGGTTGAGGGAATTTCCTGATGGGTGACTCAAGGGGGGGGGGGGGTAAAATGTGAGCTATATGTGTTGGCCAGTAGATTTTGCTATATCTTCCAGATCAGTGTAGGTGGCTCCATTCACAATTAGTTTGGCACATTGCTGTGTATTGCCTTTGAGACTGTGGATGCAGATGATAAAAGCCTTATGAATGTCCTTTGCCTGGAAGAATATTTTTACATCAATTTTGGCTTTGATAGACTTGGCCTTGCTGAGACAGATGCCAGGTGTCAGAGCCATGGCCTCAAGCTCAATGCCAAAAAGTGCAGTGTCATCCCCTTTGGTAAAAACTCTGTACCCATGAACTACCACATAGGCAGCAATCTACTTAACATCAAATGCGTGATAAGAGACCTTGGGACCCAGGTGGACAATAGTCTCTCCTTTGATAGTCACATCACCACAGTAGTCAGGAAGTCCTTCTACGTGGCACACCTCATCATAAAAGGGTTCTCATCCAGGAAAAAAAAGGTCATTGTTCCCCTCTACTTGACAATCATTAGACCCATTATAGAGTACAATGCCCCTTTTGGAATGTACCTCACAAGACATCTGCAGCAGCTGGAAAGGCCACAGAAGTACCTCACAAAGAGGATTACTGTCCTCAAACAAATGCCCTACACTGACTGCCTCAAAAACTCCAGCTTTACTCAGTAGCATATCGCCTACTCCGAAGTGATCTCTGCCTAACATATAAAGCTATGTCAGACCCAAAGCTGTTGGACATGCTACACCTAAAGAAATCCCAATCCCTCTGAGCTACACGCTCTAGGGACCTAAACCTTGTCACCACAATAAACAGGACATGCTGGAGGGATAGATTCCTATCCCAGAGACTTCCCATACTCTGGAACAAGCTACCCATCTATGTCAAGCAAAGTTCTTCATTAGCCCTCTTCAAGAAAAATCTTGATGAGTGGATGGGAAATAGGAAATACACCCCAGGGATCACTTCTGTGTCTCTGCTCGACAGTGGCACAGGAAAATAACTTTCTTGGGTGGCATAAGCCAGGGAACCTTGTTGGCTAGGCTTATGTATGCCCTTGGGCCGATAGCCTAGTACCTACCTATGAACCTATGAATAGTCCCCCAAGATACTTGCTTTGATTGACAAGGGAGGTTTTAGATAGCTATGACTTTCCTAAGAGTGGGTGTCCCCAATGGACTTGGTATATACTGTCAGTGCATAGATCTTCTGCTGGTGCCCCTAACCTGTCCATCTGACCTTAGCACAGTGTCACACTATCTACTGAGTCTATGTACACCAACCCATGCTGACCAGCATCATCTATCCCTGTCCAGTCACAATGCAGTAATGACACCACTCCCTCCCCTGACCAGTCTTCCTGGCTCCCCATGGTCACTCATCCATGAGACACAAAATCATATACAACATTAGCCCATGCCCCCACTCCCATACATACACTGTTACTTTAGCCCACTCACCTGTACATATGATGACAGCTGTGTCCTTCCACTTGTAGTCTACTGTCTAAGTACCCTGTGACTAATGCACAGTGTGGCCAATCCATACATTGTGTAGTTGAGCTTGGTTGTATTATTGCATGACCCACAATTACTTATGTGTACTGTGTTTAGTCTGGCCCATAGTTATGAACCCTATGTGGCCCCTTAGCTAGTGCCATGGCATGCTGGACCTGCCTCCACCTCACACAGCCCTGTCTTGCAGTCAGCTCTTCCAAAGGCTCTTTATCAGATACTTCCTCTGCTGGTGACTCTGATACCACCTCTTCTCAAGAGTCTCTCTCCTGCTGCATCTGTTTCAGTAAAAACATGTTGTCTAATAATGCACACACACATGGCAAATATCCTACTGCACATTTCAGGGTCATATTGCAGGCCCCCACCAGAAACAGCTGGACAGCAGAAGTGAGCCTCAACTCACTTGCGCCTATACCACTACTTGTTTAAGTCCTCGTGTGGTGCCTTCAGCACCACTGACAGGAAACAGATTCCAGGCTGCACACCTAAAGCTCCACAGTGCTCTCTTAACTTTAATTGTGCTGCTGTGCAGGGCCTGCAAAGGATAATTAAATTCCACATGTGTGCACATATAAAACTAAAAAAAAAAAAAAAAAAGTGCTAGCATAGGAAAAGTTAATGAAAAAAATTTTTTTAAAACATTTTTTATTGATTTTCATGAAACAAAATAATAAAATAATACAAGAAATATGATATATAAATATGCACAATATATGTCTTAAAAACATCATAACATGGAACAATAACTATTTGCAACGTCCATAACAGATATAATGTCATTGTTGTGATTACATTTTATCTAGTATTTTTTCAAGCTTCAACCAAGTTAATTTCTTATGTGTTATCTTAGTAATTCTTTCTGAAATAGTTTGCAACTCCCTGTTACATACAAGTTTAGCTAATAGTAAAAAATCTGTAAATGATAGGATTTTTTTACACTTCCAGTTTGACATAATGATTTTTCTTGCAATTGCAAACAAGGACTAAAGAAGGTGCACCTGTGTATTGGGGATATGTGTTGGTATCGGTGCATTGAACAGTAATAATGAGTCAGATACTTCGCAGTTGTCCAACCACAATGCTTTTATGAAATTTCTGAACTCTATCCAGAATGGAGTTACTATTTTACATGTAAGAAACATGTGTACCCAATCTGCACAAAGTATTTCCTCACATCTCCAACATTTATTAAGATTATTTTTTTTTTATATCAAGTCCATTTTATGTGGGGTAATAAAACTTCTATGGATGTATTTCCAAGTGGAGATTTTCCAAGAAGGGGATGATGTTGTGCTACTAATTGATTTATGTACTAATTCTTTATCACTATCTGAAAAAATGGATTTGTTTATTCTCTCTTTGAAATTCCATAAGGAGTCCTCTGGGATTTGCATATTGGTTCTTAAAGATTTATATATACTTGACAATGACAGAATACTATTAACATGTAAAGTGTTTATTTCACAAAGAACAGAAAGTATTTTAGTAAAGGTGTTGTGCTGGTGATATGACATATTTTGAATTCATTAACTATGTATTCTCTAAATATTTGTATGTTCAGCCAGTTGCTGTGCTTTATCTTATACCTGGCCATAAAAGAACATGGTTCGTGGATATTATTATTGCAGAGAAACTGGTGTCAGAAAACTAAACCATTTTCTTCCATTATTTTTATTTTAGATACGCTGAAAGATTCCAGACATGTCTTCGTGTATGCTATGGGAAATATTACAAATATTAAGCTTTTTGTCATATGATTTTTGTTTATCTTTTTAAAATTATCTAATATATAATTAGTGAAAAGATAATTTTTTTTTTATTCTTATTGGTATTGTAGAAATGGTCTTTGACAACAAGGAAGATTTTTTTATTTTCTGAGAACATATTATTGTCAATATTTTTGTCTATGTCAGATAATAAGATACTTACATGGAGAGTTTTCCAATTAGAACTATATTTGGAGTTTAACCATTGGTTCATCACATTAAGTATGGTCGATTTCGCATAAAGTTCTAAATTTGGGAATGCTATTCACCCATCTTTCCAGCTTCTGTAGTGCCAAGCATGGCTGATTCTTGGCTTTTGAGGAAACCATAGGAAATTTATTAACATGGAATTTAGTTGCTTCATTAGCTTTTTGGATGGGGAGGCAATTAAAGTTTGGAAGTAGAATAAAATTTTGGATAATATGATCATTTGTATTAGTGACAGTCTTCTTTTATACCATCTATTTAAAAATGCATTAACTGTGGATAATAGGTATTTGTAATTTGTTTTTAAAGTATTTCCGAAGTACTTAATGGTGTCATTTGCCCAGTTAAAATTGTTGTGTTTTCTAAGTAAAGTGTTTACTTTTTTATTTATTAATAATGTTTCTGTTTTGGTGTGATTAAAGCTTAGGCCTGAAACCTCTTCAAAAACTTGCAGGGATTTTGTTATATGATCTATAGAGGAATCTATATTTTCAATTGTTAGCATGGCATCATTCACAAAAAGTTGTATTTTATAAATGTAGCTTGGACTAACAGAAAATTCCCTTATATTAAAATTTGCTCTTATGAAGTTAGCTAGAGGTTCTACTGATAGGGCAAATAATAAGGGGGAGAGTGGGTAGCCTTGTTTAGTGCCTTTTAGGATGTTGAGTGGACCTGATAAAAAAGCGCCAATGTTGATGTATGATATTGAGTTAACATATAATCTGTTAATTATATCGATAAAGTCAGGGGAAAAGTTATATACTTCTAATACTTTAAATAAATAGGACCAATTTATAGAGTCAAAAGCCTTGTTTAAGTCGAGGCTAATAATTGATAGTTTTTTTTATTTTCCTGTTAGCATGATCTACTAAGAAAGGAGCTTGATAACATTGTCTTGTACTCTCCTATTTAGGCTAAAGCCTGTTTGATCATCACCTATTAGGTTAGGCATCAGTTGATTTAATCTGTTAGCTAATAAAATTTTATAGTCCACATTTCATAGTGAAATGGGACAGTACGTAGTTACTATTTTGGGGTCTTTGTCCTGTTTTAGGATAGAGGAAATCTTGGCATATTTCCAGGAAGGGAATGAGCTTGTCTTTTTTCTGAATTCCTCAAAAGCTTGTAAAAGTATCTTTAATGTATCATTTGTGAGTTGCCTCACAGCAAGAAGTTCTCCGGTTCGATCCTTGGCTGGGTTGCCTTCTGTGCGGAGTCTGCATGTCCTCCCTATGGTCGCGTGGGTTTCCTCCGGGTGCTCCGCTTTCCTCCCACATCCCAAAGACATGCTGTAGGTGGATTGGACACTCTAAATTGGCCCTAGGTGTGAGTGTGTGCATGTGTGTGCCTTCTGTGGAAGGTCGGGCTGGCAACTCGACACCGTAAAACTCCACTGCCAATCATGAGCGGACAGTGATCCGCTGTGGCGACCCCTAACCGGGAAAAAGCCGAAAGAAGAAGAAGAAGAATTTATCATCTGTGAGTACTTTATAAATTTCTCCTATTAATCCATCTAATCCTGGGGCTTTATTGTTCTTAAGGCTTTGAATTCTCTCTTTTATTTCACTTAATGTTATTGGTTTGAGAAGTTTGGTATTCTGTTCTTTTGATAGCTTGTTGCCTATGTTCTCATTTAAGAAGTCTTTTTGGACATTGTTATTAATATTTGGATTTGTGTGATTTATTATTTTGTGATGTTTTCTGAAGGTCTCAAGAATATCTTCTAAATCTGTTATAATTTTAGTTTTATTTTTAGTTTCATCAACAATTTCCCTTATACGTTTAACATTGGTTAAGTTTTTTGATTTCACAGCTAATCTATGCATGTTTTTTGGGTTAACAGAGTAAGACTGAAATTTGATTCTTTCTAAATTTATTGCCACTTTCTGATTAAAAATTTACATGTAATCAAGGTTTAATTGTTTCAGTTCTGTATTTATGTTTATGTCTTTATTATTTAGATTTCTTTTTAGTTTATCAGTTTTTGATTGTATTCTTGATAGTGTACTATCCCATTCCTTTCGTTTGTTTAGGTACCAGGTTTTGATTTTACAAAAAAATGTAAGATTTCAGCATATCCCAGACAATAACTTTAGAAGTACTATCATTGTTATTTATGTCTAGAAATATTTTGATTTCTTTCAGTAACCATTCCTTAAACCCAGTTATCTTAACAATGTATGCTGGTATTCTTTGCCAATATACTAGATGACTAGATTTCATGTGGATTTTAAAGAAAATAGCATTGTGGTCGGACATTGGACAGGAGCTAATGAAAACTTCCTGAATTTTTGAGAATAAATAATCTGTAACCAATACCTTATTGATGGTAGTTTGTGTACCAAATCTGTATGAGTAATGTGTGTATTTTAGGGATTTGGATTCTATTTTTTCATAAATATCTCTTATGATTGACCTATTGATGAAGTTGTTCAATCTTTTAGCAGGTGTAGATATCTTAAACTTATCACATTTAGTAGTGTCACTTCTGGAGAGAATACAGTTAAAATCACCTGCATATATTATTTCTCCCTTAGATTTGATTGCAAGTAAGTCAAGATATTTATTCGCTTTTGCAGCACAGACACTGGGTATCCACTAAGTATTGGCTAATGTGATTAGTTTTTTTTTAATTATTTCTAGAATAATTAAGCAGAACATGCCATTTCTGTCTGAACATGTGTTGATTATTTTAGGTACTGGTAGTGTTTTTCTCCACAATATCATGGAGCCTCTGTCTTTTGGTCCGAAAATGAGATTCTGCAAGTATAGAGTAGCTTCAAATCTCCTCCTATTATATGAGTTTCTTGCAAGAATGCAATATCTACTTTCTTAGTTTTCAAATATTTGGTTAAGCTTCCTCTCTTTATAGGATCGTTGAGTCAATTTACACTTAAGGACAAACATTTATATGAAAACATTCCTATAGATTGTGTTAGATAGTAAAGATTCTGTTATGAACATAACATGAACACTGAGTATAAATGGTAAAACATTTAAAACTATTTACAAGTCTAAACATGGAATATTTAATTCCTGGTTTAATGAGAAGTTCCTCAAAACTACATTTGTCCATCCTAAGAACAGTAATCTACGTCCGTTCTGTGCTACTACCATTAAAATAACTGTATAGAATGTAATAAGAAGTGAGAAAAATAAAAGGCTACTCCTCAGAATTGTTACTGATTTGAGTAGTGAAATATCAAAGTGTGTGAAATTAAAGTTAATACATTATTTGTGATAATTATGTATATTAAAAGTAATTATCTTTGTACAACCAAATCAGAGAGTAATTTTAAAACAAAAGACCTAGTGTATTGTTACTGGAGTAGGGAAATAGTAATGCATTTAGGTACCTTATATTTAGCTATGAGTCTAAAAAGTTTTCCAGATAGTGTTAATAAAAAACATGGAACTATCAACAATTTTAAGAAAATCTATTAAGATTTAAACTAGAGAGCACTATAGCTATCCAAAAACTAGTAAGTAACTCTCTCTGTAAATTAATAAGAACAGGTATTGCAAGTACTGGCAATAACAATTGAAGAAATTACTAATATCCAACTTCTGTACATAGGGGCTATATCAGAACATCAAAGTTTTAAAACTTTGAATGTTCTAATATCGACCCTTTTTAATCGAATGCTAAAAATAGCGAAGCTGCAGAACACCAAATTCTTTCCTCAGGAAAGTATTCAGTTGGCCGGTTCTGTGGCTTTGCTATTTTCAGTGCTGTGGTGGAGATTTACGGATCGGGTTCAGGTAAGTGTGCGATTGTGTGGTTGTTAGGATTAGGGCGCGGATTAGGTGAGTTAGGGTTAGGGCGTGGGTTAGGTGAATTAGGTTTAGGGGCGGGTTAAGTGAGTAAGGGTTAGGGTGTGGGTTAGGTGAGTGTGCGATAGTGATGGACCTTAGGGTTTGGGTTAAGGTAAGTGGATAGATAGTAGTGTATGTATAGTTTAGTGTAGGGTTAGTTGTAGGATTATAAGTGTATGTGTGTGTATTGATGTTTTTTAGGTGTGCTTGTGTTGTGTGTATGTGTTTCAGAATAACAATTTTTTTCCCCCAAGGAAAAAATTTGCTGTTCTGAATGTTCGATATTATGTAGTTTAGATATTTTAGGTTCGATGAAATAGCGTTCGCTATTTTCATCTTTCGATAATGTGATATAAACGCTGTACATATTATGCTAGGGACAACTATAAACATGTACATGTATAAATGGCACAGACAACACAGTAATATGCAACAGTTGAACAGCAAATGGTATAGATACACAGACAAAGTAGGTTTGAATACCTCAGACCCCTATATACTGTTATGCAAACATAATGTAACAGGTTGAAAAATTGCTGTCAGCAATAAAAAATGATTTTTTTTTCAGCATGTACAGCTGCATGCTTAAAAGCAGTTCACTATAGTCATTTTATGGTGTGGTCTGCTTTCTTTCTCCCCTAAGAGCTTCCAGTGCACATTTGATCACATAACTGAATTTTAGTTTTAAACTTTTCTCTTTTAATTTTGTTTTCCTGTCAGCTAATTTTGCCTTTCTTTCTGGCTGTACACTAAGCAAGAAATGGTTTGCTTACCTTACAAATCCATGTCTAAAAACCTAATTGATTGCTATATCATAATGTCAGACATCATGGTGCAGCAACCATTCAGAATGTTAGACATTTGTCATTGGCACAATTTCCTGATCCTTTCATTTTATGGGTGCTTGCTTTCCCACATGATTCGATCAATATACGTCGGGCTATTTCCTATTGATCTTTCTTGATCCTTCTTCTTCTTCTTTTTTGGGGATCCAAAGAGATGTAGGTGTGGCCTGCACATTGTGCTTTATCATTAACATAGGAAAAGAATTTGCTTGAGCAGGACCATGTGATCCTGTGAAGTGAGTGCCTATGTGTGCAGACTGACTTGTTCATTTTTACTTTTTTACTCTTCACAATGTATTTTTGCTGCTTCACCTGGCATGCATCAGAAACATTTGTCACGATGCCACATGGACTAAACTAAAAAAGCCATGATCATAGCATTTCAGGAAGTGCAGTAGTTGTGTTGGAATATAACACCTGGTGGTATCTGGCAGTCTCCATACTTCTTTCTGTTGGCTGGGGGGGGGGGGGGGGGCTTGCTTCTCCAAGTATTATGCCTACAAGAAAATGGAGCTTCAGAGTTTCATAATTATCTGTCAGACAATGCTGGAATCTGCTACACCACTACTGTTTAATCAACTCATATTATTTAGGGGTTTGTAGCAGGACAACAACAAATTAGCTAATATTGGGTAAGAGAAATAAAGGCCAAATTGCATGGCATTTTAGTGACAGTCTTGGTGACCACTAATGAAAACTTTTACTAATAGTTGGTAGATCTTATTTTTGTGATTTAATGAAAATGAACTGAGTACTGAAAAGTGGAGAAAATGTATATATGTAACATATTGCAGAATACCTGTTTGATTATGTTTTGGTGAAACAGTCCTTCTCCAGCTGCTAGGCAAATGTTCTATGTCTGGCATTTTGAGAAACTATAATCTGCAGCTTGTTACTAGGCCCAGAGATTACTTAATGCAATTTATGTGTTATTTAATCTAGTTAAACTTTTACAGATCACATACAGTTTTCTATCCCCCTTAACAGTGTTAAGATGGCATTCTGAAACCACTGTATGTGTGTAAGTGGAAGTTTGCTGTCATTGTTGGTACTTTGGACTTTATTTGCAAATAAAGTATTGTGCATTGCAGTTGTTCAATTCCAAAACATTCACTTGAAAGTTACCCTCATGTTTATGGTATCATTAGGTGGCCAGCTACTGGTCATTTGGTGCTTCTGTATACTTATGGTGAGCTTTTCATATCATGTGTACTGCAGTGTTTATTATAGATCTGTTTGCTGCATACTGGAGAAGCACATACATGCTGCTATTGGGGGTGTGGAAAACCAACTCTACCATGTAAAGTCAAGCTGGCACTAAACCTTTATAATTGTATCTAACCATCAATAGCTTTATTCTTCATTATATTTAATGATCAGTACAACTGGCATTTGAAAGTTCATTACATTTGAACTATGCTACAGAAGTGAGAATTTGTTGTGCCACAAAAGGTACTTTAAATTCTGAAGTGCACATTGATGGATTTTCTTTAGTATGGCTGTCGATTAAACCTAGCAATATGAATACAGGGACTAAATCTGAATTTGATGTTAGAATGTTGTGTTATAATAGCTTGCAATGGCTGACATGATTTAGAGCTGTTAGCCATTTTGTGGGGGTTATATGAGTGTGAGATTGATATGTGTAAGTAAGGGAGGTAAGGGTGGGGCCCCCACATGGGGGTTGTGGATGAGCCAAGTCTCCTCATGTAAATTAATTTTCATTGCATTTTTATGTAGGGTGTAGTGCATTTCTTTGTGTGAGTTAAAGACTTTTTAAATGTAGTGTTCATGGGGTGTTTACTGTGTTTCTTTTGGGGGGTGCTGATTTTATGGTTATATTTAGGAGGATGAATCACTGAGAAATTTTGCCCATTGTGTAGTCGATAGTATTTGGTAGTCCAGCTTTTTAATGCTCAGTCATTCCAAATATATTGATGTATCAACATCTGCATGCTTATATTTAACTGAGGGTACAGTTCAGGAATGTCTGGTAACCCAAATACATTGCCAAATTATGAATATGTGCCATATTAAGATTTATATTAATAACATGAATGAGAGAATATATATGATACTTCATGGTATCAAATGAAAGTCTACATAATGCTGCATAAGTTACCACCAATACCTGCTGTCTGCCTTCTACCAGTTTACAGATGTTTATACTTGTTTACCAATTAATTATGTATAGATACATAAATATCACATTTCTGCAAATATCTCAGCTTTTGGCCATCTAGATCCATTGTAGAAAGTACAGTTGTGTACACTTACCATAAATGTAGATGTTGGAGTGTATTCACTGTTGCAGTCATCACCTGTGGGTTATCCCTGCTGTGGTAGCCCTTAGCTGTCCCGAATACCAGAGTCAATGTTGTTCTGTGTCAGCTGCTGTCACCTGTAGTCTGATGTCAGGTCGTCAGTGCTATAAAGTAAGGTAGCCAACTCCATTACATCAGTTTTTCTTGCCTTAACCTGTCAGAAGCACAAGAAAATATGGTAAAGTGGTCCTGGTAGCAAAAAGCCACCATGGGAAGCTTATGTCCCGCTAGGGAAAGAGGATATAAGGGGAAAGAGGAAGGGAAACCAGGACTGCAACAGTGAATACACTCGAACATCTACATTTATGGTAAGTGTACACAAATGCACTATGTTCTTCATGTTTCACTGTTGCAGTCATCAACTGTCATCAACTGTGGGAGGACTCCCAAAGCTGAGGAGAGGGGTGGCAGGATTAGTTAGAGCCCTAGGCATGGGACAGCAAGCCCTGCAGAACTGCAGAGGCAAACCCTGCCCTAGCCTTAGAGAAAAGAGGTAGGTAGTAATGCTTTGTAAAAGTATGGACAGAGGTCCAGGTGGCAGCTTCCAAGATGTCCCTTGTGGGAACTCCTCTGAGGAATGCTGTGGAAGTTGCCCTAGTGGAATGGGTATAAATAGACTTAGGGGGTATTTTCCCATGTTGTCTGTAGCAGAAATGGATACAGTGTGATATCTATTTGGAAATGGTTTGCTTGGAAATGGGCTTCCCTCTGCCCCTGGGGCAAAGCTGACAATAAGCTGGTCTGTTTTTCTGAAGGGTTTACTATGGTCCAGGTAGTATCTGAGTTGTCTGTGCACATCTAGTGAGTGCAGAATTCTTTCCCCCTTGTTTTGAGGGTTAGGAAAGAAGGTGGGTAGATGTATAGCTTGGTGAGGGTCTCATCAGATACCACGTTGGGCATAAAGGAGGAGTTAGTCATCAGGATGACCCTGTCTGCATGGAAAATGATGAAGGGCTCCATGGCCATGAGTGCCTGAAGTTCTGAAACCCTTCTGGCTGAGGTGATAGCTAGTAGGAAAGCAGTCTTCCAGGAGAGGTATTTCAGTTCTGCTGAAGCAGCAGGTTCAAATGTTGGTCTTCTTCTTTTGGCTTTTCCCAGTTAGGAGTTGCCACAGCAGATCACCTGTCTGCTCATGACTGACAGTAGAGTTTTACAGTCTTGAGTTCCCAGCCCGGCACTTAACCTTCCACAGAAGGCACACACACACACATGCACTCCTGCCTAGGGCCAATTTAGAGTGTCCAATCCACCTACAGCATGTTTTTGGGATGTGGGAGGAAACTGGAGCACCCAGAGGAAACCCACACGACATGCAGAATCTGCACAGAAGGCATCCCAGTCGAGGATTGAACCAGAGAACCTCTTGCTGTGAGGCAGCAATGCTAACCACTGCACCACCTCAGCTGCCCCAGGTTCCAATTTTGGTAAGGTTCGTTTTTCTAAAATATAATTCAGGTCCCAGGCTGGCGTGGGTGGCCTTCTGAGAGGCCTGATATTAGAAGCCCCTCTGAGGAATTGTTTAATCAAAGGATGTGAGAAGAGGGGCTGGTCTGTTTTGAAATGAGCTGAAATGGCTGAGGCATGGATTTTAATAGAAGAGAAGGAGAGGCCACTATTGAGTAACTTATCTAGGTTGTCCAGGATAAGAGGGATTGAAGGTTGTGAGGTACTGCCCCCTCTGGATTGGCTCCAGGAGAAGAATCTTTTCCATTTCCCAGCACAAGATTTTCTGGTGCTGGGCCTTCTGGCTTCTGTGATACTGCCTAGAACCTGTTTGCTTAACAGGGAACCCTTGTTTGCTTTTAAAGTATTAGCCATGCTAACAGTTTGAGAATCTGCAAGTCTAGGTGCAGCATTTCCACCTCCCCACCTGGGTCAAGAAGTCTGAGATCAGGAGAAGTTCCTGGGAGGCTATAATGTTAGGCTGTACAGTAAGGAGTACCAATGCTGTCTGGGTCAATCTAGAGCAATGAGGATGGCCTTTGGTCTCTCCTGCCTTATCTCGATCAGTACCTTGGGAATAAGAGGCAGATGAGGGGAATGCATACACAAAGAGGGAGTTCCAGGGGAAAGCCAAAGCATCCACCTTCCACGTTAGGTAGAGATACTCCATGTTACACAATTCTTTTAGCTGGTGGTTGAAGTGCGAAGCAAAGAGATCCACCTTCCGAGTTCCCCACTCCTGAATGACTTGCAAAAAGATTTTTCTGTGGCGCTGCCATTCATGGGAGTCCAGTAAATTTCTGCTTAAGTGATCTTCCAGGCTGGTAGATATTGGGCAATTAGGTTTAATCCCATGGAGAAGGCTGTCAGACACAGGTTCATGGCTAGCCTCCACAGAAGGTAAGATTGGGTCCCTCCCTGTTTGTTGATATACCACACTATTGTGGTATCTGTTTTGATAAGAAGAACCCCTGGCCTGAGGTGGGGTTTGAAGGATGTCAGAGCCTTTTGTACTGCCATCATTTCCTTTTGATTGATGTGTAAGGGAAGGTGCTGGGAATCCCAAAGACCTTGGGTGCATCTGCCTGCTAGGAGAGTGCCCCAAGCAATGTCTGAGGCATTGGTGTTGATGTTCTGGCCGGTAGGGTGGAGGATGAAGGGAAGATCCTTGTTCTTGGCACAGACCCCCGCCCACCAGAGAAACTCGGCCCTTATACAGGGGATCAGAGGGGGGATGTCTCTAGAGGCTAAGAGTGGTAACACCAAAGATTTTTTAGATACCACTGAAGTTTCCTCATGTAAAGCCTGGCCAGAGGAATTAGAAGGATGCAAGATGCCATGTACCGCAAGGCTTGCAGGAACTTCCTCACAGTCAGGTGACTTTTGGAAGCCAGCTGGGTAAAGTAGAGAGGCAGGAAGCTCTGCTTTTCTGGGGATAGGAAGGCCATTTGGGATGCTGTGTCCAGCAGTGTTTCCAAGAAAATTATCTTCCTGGAGGGTGTTTGCTTTGATTTCTTCTTGTTGATGGTGGACCCTAGGGAAGTTAGGAGAGTTTTGACAAAGAGAAGCTCCTGGAGCAGCTTTTCTTTGCACTCTGCATGAATGAGGCAGTCTTCCAGATAAGGGGAAATCTGTATATTTCTCTGTCTGCAAAATGCTATGGCCATTTGATGAATACTCTGGGTGCAGTAGCTAAGCCAAAGGGTAGCACACATAACTGCAAGTGTTGTGACCCTGCTCTGAAGTACAGGAATTTCCTGTGGGATTCCCTTATGGGAATGTGAAGATAGGCATATTTTAGGTCTAGGGTCAGCAGCCAGGCATTTTTTGTCAGCATAAGCACCAGCTGCTGCAAAGTTAGCATTTCGAATTTGGGGACCACCAGGAAGGTGTTCTGAATGGATAGATCCAGGATGGGTTTCCAAGTGCCCTCTTTTCCTGGAACAAGTAATAGTCTGGAATAAAAGCCTTTGCCTGTTTGATTTGAGGGGACAGGTTCTACTGCCCCCTGGGATATGAGAGTTTGGACCGGTTTCAATGCCTCTGCCCACTGATTTGGAGGTAAGTCTTGGTACCCTCTTGGAAATGGGAGTTCGTTGAAAGAGAATTTGCATCCATGAAAAATTATCTTTAAGACCCATTAGTCCTTTGTTACAGAAAGCCAATTTTCTTTTCAGAGGGAGAGCCTTCCTCCTAGCTTTAGGTGAGTGAAAGTAGGAAGGGTGGCTTAGAACTCCCTGCCTTTGGGGTGGAAGTTGTCCACTGTTTGGTTCTCTGCTGTGATAGGGGCTTGGGTGGTCTAGCCCTGCGGGGCTTACCTTGGTCATGTCTGCTAGGTGCAGGGAAGGACCAGTGCTTAGAGGGAAAGTTCCTGCTGAACCTGGGAGCTTGAACCTGAAAAAAAAATTTTACTGTTTGCATAGATTTTGCTTTGTCTTCCATCTTTTTAAGCACCTCTTCTGCTTTTGCTCCAAACAAGCAGTCCTTATCCAGGGGAGCATCAATTAGTTTAGACTTGACATGATCAGGGAGAGGTTGTTCCTTCAACCATGCATGTCTCCTAATTACAGATCCTGACACTGCTGCCCTGTTTGAGGTTTCTAGGGCATCATATCCACAGTGTAATAAGTGTTTGGCCACTTGACAAGTAGAGTGCAGTAAATCTGCTAACTCTTTCGAATTGGCACAGTCAGGAAAGGTTGAAATCTTTTGCTTTAATTGTTTCAAAGTGTGTTGTTGATATGTTAACATAAGGAACTGACAGCTGAGTGCTTGATAGCTAAGGTTGCAGAGGTGTATGCTTTTTTACTCCATCTGTCCAGAGCTCTGAGATCCTTGTCAGAAGGAAGAGGACTCTTGGCAGAACTAGTCTTAGCTCCTTTATGTCCCTGTGTAATGACCTCTGGGTCTGCAGCAGGATTTCTGTACAGGTATTTGTGAGAATCCGGTACTCTGTAGTACCTATCAAGTTTACTGGGAGCAGGAGGGAGGGCATCAGGGGCTAAGCTGGATTCATGGAAAACATCATCCACCACTTCTAAAATAGGGGGGATGGCCAGGGGTCTGTGCTAGGGCAGGTCCAGAAACTCTCTCAATCTTTTTTTAGACTGAGGGAAAATTCTGAGATTCCCATTGGAAATGTTCCTTGAGGGTGTGAAGGGTTTCCCCAAAGGAAAGGTCTTCTGGTGGGGAGGCAGAATGAATGGATTCCTCTGCATCTGAATCCTCATAAGCAGTCAGGGGTTGTTGTTCCTCTTCAAAATCTGAATAGTCAGATTCCTCAGAATCCTGTTCTGTCATAATTTCTGGAGAAGGGTGTCTTTTCCTTTTAGAAGTTGTGACCTGACTACCCCTGATAAGGGAGATGAGCTTGTCTGCCATTTTAAGCATTTGTGTTTGGGGTGGTGGAGCAGGAGCAAGATGGTGGCTAGAGGCAGATTTTCTAGGAGTGGCCTGGCTTCTGGGCCTAAGAGTATCCATTGGTCTGAGAGAAATGGTAGTCAGATGAGAAGATGTCATTTTTTTGTCTAGATCCGATAGTGCGAGAGGCCTCCTTGGAAACCGCTGCCTGCGTCGCAGCTCCAGACCCAACCAAGGCAGAGATAGCCAAAGACTAGGAAGATGAAGAAGATTTCTGCGGCATACCAGACTCCGAAAGGGTCTCGGTAGAGGCCTGCGTAGATATTGATTCGGGCATCAGGGGCTGCAAAAGCGCCTCACTAAATTCCAGAAAACTAATGACCTGCTTAGTGGTAGAGTCATTGGAAGGCTTAGCCTTCTGTAGTCTGTCTCTATCTTTATCTCTGCATTTTTTTGGAATGTCAACGGATTGTTGGCTGATGGATGCCATTTTGGAATGCAAAGACAGAAGACAAAAATACTTGTCTACAATAAGAGCTCTACGCCGAATGTTTCTCGAATTAAAGAGGGCACAGAATGGGCAACAGGGGACGTCGTGGTCTGAGCCTAGACAAGTGACGCAGTATGAAAGGAAGTCCCAGTGCGGGATCTGCTTTACACAGGGGAGACAACTGTTAACTTTTTCTGACATCTGTTAGTGCAAAAACAAAGGATCCCCAATGGGGTACTAACCTTTAGATGTTTTCAGCTGAAATTCAAACTCTGGTAGCAACCGACTGGCACACTTGTGAACTGCATCTGCTACAGGCTCCACGGCAAGAAAGACTAGTGTAATGGCATTGGCTGCCTTGCTTTATAGCACTGACAACCTGATGTCAGACTACAGGTGACAGCAGCCAATGCAGAAAAACATTGATTCTGGTATTTGGGCCGGCCGAGGGCTACCACAGCAGGGATAACCCACAGGTGATGACTGCAACAGTGAAACATGAAGAACATCAGTATTTCTCATGACCAGACACCATGGCTTCTCAGACAAATGGAGTACTTTTTACCAAAGAAAATGTGACGTTATCTGGAAATATTAAGACTAAATGTCATATAGTCATAATTATATGAACCAGTAGGTATATTTAAACTTATTTTGTAATAAAATATGCATTATAAATACCATAGTTCTGTAAATATCTAAGGCATTGTCTACCTGGACAAATTGTAGAACAGCATTTCACATGCCCACTTACTATAATTCTGGAATGGCTTATCATTTAAATGGGATACTCTTTACCAGAGAAAATTTGAGTTGTTTTCTGGAAATATTAGGACTATATGTCATATATTCATAATTATATTTATAACTTGAACTGAAGGTATGCATATGGTACTCCATGGTATCAAATGAAAGCTTGCATAGTGTTGCAAAAGTTATGAATGACACCTGTGGTCTGCCTGCCACAGATCTGCAGTATTTCCACTTGTTTGGTAATGCAATATTCATATTTGCATAAATAAAATATTTCTGTAAATATCTAAAGCATTGTCCATGTAGACTCATTGAAGAATATCATTTCACATGCCCAGTCATCACAGGGGTCAGGAATGGCTTCTCATACAAGTGGGTTATCCTCTTCCAGAGAAAACCTGGATTATTTTCCAGAAATATTATGAACATATGTCATATGCTGAAGAAATTTTGTACCAATAGTTTGTCCGGCTTTCACTGCGTTGCAGATATTCACATGAGTTTCTCCGTTCAGTATGCACATATGCATATCATTCAGAATAATGTTAATAGCTAAAAAATTAGGTGACACCTGGAAAAACTGCATTATAGAAAAAATGAAGAGCACATCTATGCAAACAAAAGTTTCACTGATAGTTGGGGTCAATCTACCATGATTACAGAGATATTAATACTTCTTTACATAATTTTATTAATCAATTTTATATATAATCACATTACCATTAAGTCTGTTTAACACTGTGATGCCTGTGCCCTGGACCAGCAATCAAGGAGCCTCAATCCTCACCACTAACCCCAGTGAGGGGCATCTCATATATGAGGAAAGGATAACAAATACACACAGTAAAGTGCAATTTCCCTTAAGAGCACACAGAGATCACAGTCAGTCTGGGGCTGGTCGCTCCCTTGCTCTCCAGGTCCCCAATAAGACTCCCCACTGGCACGGCTATAGGGTCCAGATCTCAGCCTAGTGGGCAAGCTAAAACCTCTAGCACCCTCTCTGTCCAAAGAGTGCTTTTTGTCCCTGGCCAAGTAGCTGACACACACACACTTTGAGATAAGAGTTTATACAACCATACAGACACTTCTGGGGAAGGCTGGCACAGGTTCTCCAGCTGTGCCACTTTTTACCGAACTATGTGTAGTACCACTTTGCCACAGTAAATATTATCTTATCTCACTCTCAAAGTAAAAGAAGGGTGCCAAATTTACTGTGTGCAATATTTATATCCAATTGTATAGTATCTAGGAGCTAAAGCTAAAGGAGGCTTTTTTTGTAACTTTACCAAGTGTTACAAGTACTAAAAAGAGCTTAAATTATTATCTACACAAACCAGCCACACAAAGTTAAACAAATAAAAATATAAAATAAAAAAAAAAAGACAATACTTTCTACAACCACACACTACACAAAAGTCACACAGAGTTCAGAAAAATATAAAAAAAATTCAAAAGTATTTCAGTATCAGAGAAAAAAACAAAAAACACTCTCTTTCTAATAGTCTACTCTTTCTAAAGAAAACACAAGTCTAAAGAGAACTTATAGTCTAAGACAGGCAATATAGGTTGAAGATGAAAAAGAAAAAAGAAATTAATATTCAAAAAATGCTCTAATCTCTTAATTCTGTCTTTTAGAATTGAAATTTCAGTTCGAACCCTTCTAGGTTCCCAGACCCTTCTAAACTGCATCTGCATTCTTTTACCACTCTCTTTTCACCCTACCCAATAAAAGAAACCAGATAAACATTTGCATGTGTAACCTTTGGTAATTAAAATCTTGAATTAAAATTTAAAACAACAACGAAAGAATGTGACGAAAGTTAAAGGAGAACTCAGAAATAAAAAATTCAAAGGACAGACACAGCCATGCTTCATGTCTTAACTTTCTTTACAGAAGTGCTTGTCTTACAGTGGAGATTTTTGAAGTTCAACATTTTACAACATATTCTTTCATCAAAGAAAACAAGCCTGTATTTCAAAGTTTATAAACAAACCTGTATTTATCTAATTACAAAATTCTAAATGGGCTGGCAATCTTATCTGGCTAATCTGGCAGTAGCCACGCAAAAATACATTTAACTAACCCATATTTTTAAAGCTTTAACTTTTTTGATTATTTTACTTTTTTGTAATTCTTATAGTTTTAAGGTAGGTAGTTTTGAGTTTGAGGCATTTGCTTACTCAAAGGTTTGTTCTTTTTAGTTTGTGATAGCTGTCCCAGGCAGGAAATTCCACTGCAGGAACTGGTGCAAAATCAAAGGCTAGGCAAGCTAGAAGCGCAAATGGGGTTACAAGCTAAACCCACAATTGTTTGTATAATGTGTTAGGATGTGTCTTTTGTGTCTGGTGTTTGTTTTCTTGTATCTATGTTTAGGTTTGCTTTATGCCCAGGTGTTGTTCTGGTTTGCTCACCACATACACAATGTGGGTTCCATGTGTCCGGCCCGCCCCAAAATCACTTCACACGGCGAGAAGGGAGTAGTGGGAGAAGTGGGAATAGTGGGAATAGTGGGGGAGTGGGAGGGAAAGGAGAATATGGAATGATTATACTGAATGGCACTTGATGTTATCTTTACTGACAAATTTTATATTATTAAATGAAAACCACTTACCCTTTAAATCTGATATACCATTGTCCCTGTTTAGTGGGTGAAGCCTTTATTGCAATGGTCCAGGTTTGGTGGCACGTGGTTTGTGCAATGTGTTACAGGTAGCGTGGCATGGTCTTCTCTCTCTAACAAGGTTATATCATAGCATCTGGAGTCTCTCCTGTAGTGCATGGCATCCAGAGCATGCCTTGAGGAATCCCACATAGCATTGCCTTCCAAAACCCCTGGACCCCAACCACTGGTACCTCCCAATTCACTTGTTCCAAATTTTGGCTCCACCTTCCCTTGCCAAAATTCCCATATGTTCACTTATACCTTGGATATCCAAGCCAATGGGTTAGTAGTAGCCCCTGCATAGTAGGATGGCTTATCTCATATGGCAGCTGGATAGAGGACTTATGGATTAGGTGGATGTAGGCAACTGTTGTATACATGTTATGACCTCCAACCTATATTCACACCTGACACACATCCACCAATACACATCTACTCTTCCATACCTCTGACACTACTGTGCCCTCACTCACCCTCTACTTACCATTTCTGCTAAAGCAGCAGCTATTCAGTATCACTTGAGTATCACGTTGTCTCATAATGCTGTTCTTTACTGCATTCAGCAGCTCTAGTTTTCACTGTCTTTCTACACAAAATTCTTTACGTTTTTGGCTTTTTGCCTATTTTTTATCATTATAATTTCTTTCACTCTTTGTGAACATTAATACAATTCTTGGTAAATACGTCATTATACTGTAATGTGTCTCTGAGCTCTCACATCTCCACACTTGTCATGCATTATCACTGCAATAACCTATGCTCTGAATCCCCTTTCTATGCGTATTTCACTTGCTTTTGTAAATATTTTAATTTTTTTTTTTGAAGTGTGTGTTTTTTTTTGTTTTTTTGTTATTAATATATATTTTAATTAAACTTATTTTGTGAAAAATTTTTTTTTTTTTTTGAAGGTTCTGTATGTTTGTGGCCACATTATTAAATGAAAGCTTTGGCAGTGAAGCTAAAGAGAAAAGAATGATCCAAAACTGATTAAGGTAAAATGGCAATGAGGATGTATGACTTAGAAAAAGAAGCCTTTATAAATTAGCCAGAATTTATAAAATAAAATTCAGTGTCTCACTGAGTAGAAGCATAGTAACAAAACGAAGCAGAAGACTAGCTAAAATGTTCACTAACTCCTGCTCAGCCATAAACAAGAATATTTTAACTTTTCTTACTAACAGCACTTAAAAAATAAATGCTCAAATGAGGATGGAGGAAAAAAAATACTGGACAAAAAAGCTTAGAACTTGCAGGCAAACAGTTGGAAAGGATCAAAAGGATCAAAACAAAACATGAAAATATAGATGCTGAATTGTGCTGGATTCAATATCAGCTAGGATCTGTACAGATCAGTATCTTTTTTGAGAACATTATCGTATCTGTTTGAGAATCTACAATTGCATGCTCTTTTATGAAGCTTACTGCAAAACATGGGTTATGCAAACTAATCCTCCATTCAAAAAGAACATTATCTTTTTAAAAAACAGAAAAGATTTGGTTACTATTGGTAAATATATGAAACAATCAAGTTATTTCAAGCTAAGTTATTAAATGGTAAGACTTAATAGGACATATGAATTACCCTCCTTCAAACAACACAATTTTTTTATTTAAATTTGAAGACTCATAATATTAGAAAAACATACTATTATCAATTAATGTTAAATCCCTTCAGAGGTGAAGTTGCAAATATATAATCACATAATGAGGTAACTGTGGCAGATTTTGGGAACAAACCTTATGTTTTGGTTATCTGTGCTATGCATTATACTGCATGTGTTATCCTGAACTGAAAATCTGGAATTGTACAAGTCAAGATTAAGAAAACAAAAGTTTAACAGTATTCTTTTATGAAAACATTTATGTTTAATTTAGCCAAAACTCATATCTAATGCACATTAAAGCGTATATGTCATTATACTGATGTAGTAGAGAACTATTTTGAAGTTGTCAGGCATTACAAAATTCGTTACATTCTTTGGAATGCTTAATTTCTGTGAAGCATATGACACAGGTAGATGATTGTACAAATCCCATAAAGTATGAGAACTGAAATCTCTTCCTAGTTTCTCACCAGTAAGAATGTCGCAAAATGATATCATTCTTACTTTCATAATTATTTCAAATACAGTTTGCAATTTTCCTTTTATTTTTGTTCATTCCAATAAAAGAACTGAAACTAAAACAGTAAGGATTTTTTCTCAGTTTCCAAACGATGGTTACTTTGCAATGAGTGTTATATTAACACAAGCTATAGTGAAGTTATCCTTATTGTATAATCTCAGTGGAGCCAGATATTGTCCCTGTGGAAAGCAAAGGGAAAAAATAAGCATTAATATATAAATCATGAATAAATTGAAGTAAATATAAATTTTAAAAATATCTCAACTAGCTCATAGTTTTAATCCGAAGTAATAGTGGACATTAGTACTGTATCACATTTGCAGTAATTAAAAAGAAATGCATTTTTCACTTACACAGAAGCACAAAATAAAAGTTAGTTCAATGCTGTAGCCATAAGTATTTTATAAGGGCTGTATCCATTTAGCATTACAAAATAAAAGTAGTCTAGCATAGCGGTCTCTTGGGTCATATCAGGGAAGTGCAACATGACTGCTAGCTGATTGCATCTCATCCCCTCCTGCCAAAGGAATATGTTTGATATGAACTGGTCTTTGTTACCTACTTGCCTGTGCTGCTGCATTAAAATAGTGATTTGTCTACCAATATGGCCATTACCTAAAGGCAGCTGTGTTCTTTTCTAGTTCCAGATTATATAGAAGCAACTTGGAACAACTTTGGTTTATTTGAGGTTCACTGCAGGATTTGTCTATCTTGCAGTTTTCTGAAAGGTGCATTATGGTATAGTTTTAGGTTTTTTATTGAAAAATTAGTGCAATCATTTGTGCTGTGTGCCTTACAGCTCATGTGCTACCTTACTTCATGCAGACAGCCACTTGCCAGACAAACTTGGCCGCTGATCACACATTATCATATATATTATATCATATGTATATACATATATATATATATATATATATATATATATATATATATATATATATATATATATATATCACACTTTATCATAAATATAAATATTAATATCTGAAATCATAGGCAGAGTACCTTATTTAGTTCAAGTGGCAATTACTACTGTTTCATTCTTGTTGAAACCATCGCCATAATTTTCAAAGACTATTTCTAATTGTGAATTTAATGAATTTATTATTGTGTAATTTATTTTCAAAGCTAGCCATCAGATACTGCTTGAGAAACACTCTTTCCAGCCTCTTGAAACTTCTGGAAATATGACTAAGACCACAAAGTAACGTTTATATACACACAATGTATTGGCTCATTCTTGAAAGTGAGTCTATGGCCTCAATGTTATAGTCAGCGAACAGTATCATGAATGTTTACAGATGCCTGAGAGATGTCTCCATTAAAACGTATCAGATGATCAGCATGATGCAGCTGGAGACAGTATCCAAGAAAGACTTAACTGTACTTCTGTAAATAAATTGAATCTGAAATACAAACTAATGACTTGTTCAATAGCTTTCAATTAATCACACACATATTTCAACAGAATCAGGGACAAACCTAGAAAAAAATCAGGGACAATCAGGGACATTTTTAAAAGATTAATACTATTAATTCAGACATTACAATAGTAAAAGAATGTTAATTGCTATACATTTGAGAAATAAAAGAAATCTATAACTCTTAATTATTGCCATTATTTCTTTAGTATAATTCACCACCTTTCCTCCAAGAGTCACTAGTTTTAGGAGGGATTAAAAGGGACAGAGCTAAATTTTGGAGTCAAAATCAGGGACATCCATAGAAATCAGGGACAGTTGAGAGGTAGTTATGTGAATGAAGTGGTCACTGGCAGACTGTACCAAGAAATGCAGTTATTTCGTTTCTCATTTCAGCTTGTCAGTCTTTGATGAACTGAGTTTGAATTTGAGACACACTTTCTCAAAAGATTCTCTAAAAATGGTAAATGTCCTTTTTGTGGATACCAAAGTTACACAGAAATAATGTGGATGTAAAGGATTGTGTTGTCTGTAGTGGGATATCAAAAAGCAGCTATATCAGAAGACTATATCACCAGTGGCACACACTGCTGTACCAAAATACTGCATCACCAGTGGCACACAGCACTGTACCAAAAGACTACATCACCAGTGGCACACAGTGTTGTACCAAAAGACTACACCATCAGTAGCACACAGTGTTGTACCAAAATAATACATCATCAGAGGCACACAGTGCTGTAACAAAAGACTACATCATCAGTGGCACACAGTGCTGTACCAAAAGACTACATTGCCAGTGGCATACAGTGCTACATCAAAAGACTGCATCACAAGTGGCACACAGTTCTGAACCAAAATATGACATCACCAGTGGCACACAGTGCTGTACCAAAATACTACATCACTAGTGACACACAACACTGTACCAAAAGACTGAATCACCAGTGGCGCACAGAGTTGTACCAGAAGACTATATTACCAGTGGCACACAGTGCTGTACCAAAATACTGCATTACCAGTGGCACACAGTGCAGTAACAAGAGACTGCATCACCAGTGGCACACAGTGCTGTACCAAAAGACAATATCACTGGTGGCACATAGTGCTGTAGCAAAAGAAAAAGCATTACCAGTGACATACAATGCTGTACCAAAAGACTACATCACCAGTGGCACACAGTGCTCTACCAAAAGACCACATCACTAGTGGCACACTGTGCTGTACCAAAAGACTACATCACCAGTGGCATACAGTGCTGTACCAAAAGAATGCATTACCAGTGAAACACAGTGCTGTACCAAAAGGCTGCATCATCAGTGCACATAGCTCTGTTTGTGGATACTTTGGACCAAGTTGATATTTATTAAGAAAGAGGCAGAAAATTGTCTACAACACCACAACTACTGTACTCAACTGTTAAAACATTTGTGTGCGTGTGTGTGTGTGTGTGTGTGTGTGTGTGTGTGGGGGGGGTACAGCAGATTTTTTTGGCATTTTTTTTGCAAGTGAAGGAAAATATTCTTTGTTCTATGTGTCTAGTTGCTATTTGTACTAGTTTAAAAAAATGACTGATGCTTTCCAGCATTATGCTATTATAGGTTCATAGGTTCATAGGTTCATAGGCTATCTGCCCTAGGGCATTTATAAGCCTAGCCAGAATGTGTTTGGCTTTCGCCACCCATTTTAAATTTATTTTGCTATGCCCTTTTTCGAGGTTAGTATACTGTGCCTCTGTCTAACAGTGACACAGAAGTGATACCCGGGGTAAACATACGATCTCCCATCCACTCATCAAGATTCCTCTTGAAGAGAGTCAATGAGGGACTCTGCCTAACCTGGACTGGGATTTTATTCCAGAATGAAGAGAGCCTCTGGGTTATGAATCTGTCCCTCCAGCATGTCCTATTTATTTCAGTGCTGAGGTTCAAGTCTCTAGCGTAGCTCGATGGGATTTGGATTTTCTGAGGTGCAGCATGTCCATTAATTCCGGGTTGGACATGGCTTTATACGTCAGGCACAGATTGCCTCTGAACAGGCGGTATGGCACTGAGTAGAGCTGGAGTTTCTTTAACCGGCAGCATATGGCATCTGTTTGAGACCTTTGATCCTCTTGGTGAGGTACTTTTGGGGTCTTTCCAGTTGCTGCAGGTGTCTGGTAAGGTACATCCCAAAAGGGCATTGTGCTCAATTATGGGCCTGATGAGGGATGAGTAAAGAGGCACAATGGCGTCCCTGATCTAGATGTGAATCCCTTCATGATTAGGTGGGCTATATAAAATGTTTTTCTAACCACTTTGGCCATGTGGTTGTCAAATGAGAGATTGCTATCAACTTGGGTCCCCAGGTCCCTAATTACTTCTTCTGTACTTAATGGATTACCACCTATGTGGTAATTTGTGGGCACTTTGTTTTTGCCAAAGGGGATGACTATACACTTTTTGGCATTTAGCTTGAGGCCATGGCTCTGGCACCAGTTGTCTGTTTCTATGAGGCCCTTTTGGAGGATGCTTGTGTCAACTGGAGAGTCGATTATGGTGCCCAGTTTGCAGTCATCTGCAAACTTGGTCAGCCACAGTCCTTCCGTGTTGGCCTGTACCTCCGAGAAATATATACCGAACAAGAGAGGTCCCAGGACTGAGCCTTGTGGGACACCACTTTGAATTGTTCAAATGGATTCAACCCTGCTACCAGATGGGAAGACTTCTTTTTTTCAATATTTCCTACAAATAAGATTTCTTTTACTGCATTTCCCTTTTTATCATTTGTAACTGTTGTAGCTATTTTTTTTTCTTGTGAGAAAAGGGAAAACTGTACTTTGTTCTAGGCATTCAGTTGATACTGACTGTTAGTACTAGATGTTTTAATTGTTTGTTGCACCTGTACTTGTTTTTAAAATTTCAGATGCTTCACAGCTTTGTGCTGCTTTTGCTAAGCTGCTCCAGGCTGTCCACTGCTCTTATTAGATTTGACCAGTTTAACTAGATTTCACTTTGCTACTAGTTCTAATATGGCTGGGAATTGCCCATTTTTGCTGTATTTGCTGCAAAAGAAACTGCTATTACTAGAGTGGAGGTATATATATATATATATATATACACATATGAAATACCTTTTATATATATATATATATATATATATATATATATAAAACTATATATATATATATATATATATATATATATATATATATATACATGAAATACATTCATTTGAGTGTCCACACTTAACCTTGAATGGGTGTAACGCCACATTGGAATGTCGATTTTCACAGGGGCGAACCGTCAGAATGTCGTACAAAACATCAAATGTGACATTTCTGACCACTCTACCAACTAAACGAGTGCTACCATTGGTCAAAAGGGGGGGAGAATATTTTGCGCTTCGCATAAATTGCATTCTGATATAGGAGAATTTGCAGCACTGCTTTCGAACATTTCCTGGTCGGCTATCCACCGGCCAATCAAATGAATGTATACCATCTATATATATATATATATATATATATATATATATATATATATATATATATATATACTGCAAAAGAAACTGCTATTACTAGAATGGAAGTATATATATATATATATATATATATATATATATATATATATATATATATATATATATATATATATACATACATACAGATATATATATTTCATTTAGAAATATTGTGGCTGTTTTTCTTTTGTAAAGGAAGAATAAAGCGCTCTTTGTTCAAAGTGTCTAGTTTAGTTGCTGCGGTCTCTTTTGTCTTTTGTTTGGATATGTTTAGTTAGTTGTGCTTTTTGAAATTGCCTGACACTGCATGGTGTTTTATGGTTCTTTCTGCTGCTCTAAAGTGCACAGTGCTCTCAATGGATCTGACCTACTAAACTGGATACAACTTTGTTACTAGACCAGTAAATTTGAGAAGTTCCATACTAAACAAAGTACTGTATAAAGATCCACTAAATAGTAACCAGTTGGAGCAGTAAGACAGATAGCAGAGAAGAAGCTAGCGATGAGTAAAGAGTCCAAATGGGCATTCCTAGACATGGAGAAAGTGTATGAAAAGGTCCCTAGAAAGCTGGTTTGGGCAGTTCTGAGGTGATTTGAAGTCCCAGAAACATTGGTAGAATTAGTGAAAAGTATGAAGAAGGTCCCAATGACTCAATTACGAACAGTATTTGATCTTATAGATCAGTTCCTAGTGGGAGTGGTTGTGCATCAGGGTTCAGTTCTGAGCCCATGGCTGTTCACCCTGGTGATGGACTACATTAGCAAACAGATCAAAGGGGGCAGATCAGCAAATTTGCTGTATGCAGATGATGTGGCATTACAGGTAGACTTTGAGCAAGAATTTCAGCAAAGGGTAGGAGAATGAAATGCAAAACTGAAGGCACATGGGATGAAAGGGAGTACAGATAAGATTGTTATAATAACAGTAAATATTTGAAATCAGAAGAAGCTGAAATTTAAGATATAAAGGAAAATAGTGGAACAGGTTAAAATATTCAAGTATCTGGGACCGTGGTTGAGGAGAAGGGAAGTCTGATTGACTGAGTTAAAGCTAGAATCAGAGGGGCTGCAGCCAGCTGACACAGAGTGCCAGGTGTAGTGTATGACAGAAGAATGTTAAAGAAGCTGAAATGTAAGGCGTACAAAACAGTGGTGTGATTAGTACCACTGTATGGTACAGAATCCTGGGCAGTAGAGGTAAAGCAGCTGAGAAAGCTAGAGATGATGGAGATGAAGTGCCTGAGATGGGCAACAGGATGCACACTATGGGACAGACAAAGAAATGATGACATAAGAGCAGAAGTCAAAGTAGCTCCAGTTGCAGAAAATCTCAAAGAGAAGAGATTACGATGGTTTGGGCACGTGCAGGAAAGCAGAAAAAATCTGCTGAACAAAATTTGAGACAGACAGGATGAAGGCAAGAGGAAAGGAGAGCAAACAGCAAAGCGGTGGATGGATTGTGTGAGAGAAGACCTGTGACAGACAGGCACGAGTGTTGAAGAAGGTAGGAGAGCAGCATTGAATAGGGAGAGATAGCAACGAGTGTCATGACATCCCAATTCCATGTAGAAAATGGGAAAAAGTGGGGGGTGATGATGATGATGATGATCTTGATGTGAGCACTTGTAAACTGCCCTTTTCACTCCAGCCTCCACAGTGAATGAAAGTTATACATGTACTATCATGTTAGATCTTCATGATCCATGTGAATTCACTAACGGTAGGACTGGCTCCCATTGACAGGAGCCTTACTGGCATCTATGCAGCTTTCCCAAGCTCAAACTCCTTCCCATCATTCCACAACACAGCACACTTCCTCTTCTCTCTAGATCAGGCTGGTTTACAAAGCTGGATATCCATATGCTCTCTTATCAGACTTTAGGCAGTAAGTGACACAAGTACTGACACCACTGAAGGCCTCTAGAATTATCACCTACATATCTTCAAAGGATGTGTTATGAATAAAGAAGGGGAAAATTGCCTGTGAGTGGAAGCAGATTGACATTGACATGAATCATAAAGATATAATATTAGGATAAGGACATAACATCAGCAGGTGTCATGATTCTGCCAAATCACTTTGGAATTCAGAGTCCACAGCTTCTTAAAGAAATAGCAGTTTTCTAATGCAGTCTTATTATTATCAAAGATAAGTAATTGTGAGGCCTACCTTCTACCTCCTATTCTTTTTAAACTCTGAAGAAACCAAGCTGACCATTCCAGGATCACCTCATCCTTTTCACCTCTAGGCAAAATCAAACAAGGAGTATCATAAGACTTTGACCATGCCACCCCCTGCTCATTTACATCAACATAAACAGACAACCCTTGGCAGGTAGAATATGGACTCCTACTAGTAGCATGCTCCTCAAAAAAAAAAACTCTGCAATGATTCAAACAATCACTAATAAAATCTGTAGGTTCAGCATAAATGCCAATGAACAGCACTATAAAAAGCAAACTTGTTCCCAGTCAGACAAAGATTTGATTTATTCACCTAGACAGCCACAGAATGTCCTCTCTAGCAGCCAAACTAATACAGGAACTATTATCCTACAACCTCAGAAATCAAAGCCACCCACTCCCTTCCCTACAGGCTCCTAAACCTAAATTACAATGCAAACAACATTGCTTCTCCATACTAAGTTCTAATGTATGGGACTCTATTCATGTCAGTCTCAAAGACACGTCTTGCCACAACTCTGGACACATTACTACCAGATACTTGCTCTACTCCATCAGACATTCTCATAATAAGGTTATATGATATCACTTGCAAATGCAGCCAACTCATGAATCACACTGCAGTGTACATAGCTGTATATATATATATATATATATATATATATATATATATATATATATATATATATATATATATATATATATATATATATATATATATATATATATATATATATATATATATATATATATATATATATATATATATATATATATATATATATATATATATATATATATATATATATATATATATACATACATACATACACACACACACACACACACACACACACACACACACATATATATATATGTATATATATATATATATATATATATATATATATATATATATTGGTACATTCTTGTATTAATGTGTCTGCCCCTCTCCATATTGTATATAATGACATAACTGCATATACTGTGTACTCATGATAATTACCTTATCATATTGTAATATATATGTTTTACTTCTTGATTTTCCTTATTTACTTTTCTCCGGACTGAGACTGAAATTGGTCTTGTTTGATCAGTGATCTACCTCAATTAATAAAGTCATAGAAAATTAAAATACTAGACTTGGGTTTATTTATTACAGAATGCCATGTAAAAAGGTGATGCACAGGTAGACCTAGATTGACAGGCCATACCCAGCTTATAGTGTCTTACAAAAAATATGCAGTGAAGACCATATTGCTGCAGTACAAAACTCATATACTTGAAAAGGTAAGTGAAGTAGCGATGCCCTTGAAGAATGAGCTTTTGGTTAACCTAGTAAAGCCTTAATATTACTGTAACAGAAAAAGAAAATTCACTTGGATAGCCACCTGGACGGCATGACCCTTGGATACCTTTTGGCCTGGTCTGGTTGAACAAAGAAGAGGAAAACTGGTAATATTTTCTGTTATCTTTAGCCCTGTGACAGCAGATCATTGTTATCAATGCACATTCAGGCAGTGAATTTTACATTTGCCTTTCTCGAAAAACTGGGGAAAATGACAGAAGATTGATGGACTGAATAAGGTTTAAATCTGAACTCAACCTGGACAAACAGGCTGGAAAATTCTAAAGAGAAACTCTGTCTTAATGAAAAAAAACAGGTAATGGAAGTGACAAGATAGACCCGGGATTCATGAAAGAAAACTTTCCATGCAGGAACAATGTAGCTGCTCCTGCGCAGAATATGGTCGCTGAGCGATTTAGGAAACAGCTGATCTGATGTGCGTGAGGTTGCCGACACTGTTCCTGTATGAAAAGCCATGGAGAGTGCTAATTAACTCATTTGCAGGTGAAAACCATGCAAATGAGGTGAATTAGCGATTCAGGAAGCAGGCAGGCATCTGTGCAGGAACAGTCAAAGTTGCAAAAATGTGTTTGGTTGCTAACCAAACACATTTCTGCAAATAGCAAAATGGAGCTATGACAGCTTAAATAAAACCATGTATTATAAACTTTAGGCATGCCAATTGCCAAATATATGACCATTGGCATGGGAAAATGTTTAATTTAATAAAAAAAAGTATTTTTTTTTGGCCAATCTCGGCCGTTTAAGCATAGGGCAATTGCGCGCAATCGGGATTATGCCTAAAATAATTAAAAAAAAAGTAAATCCTCAATATTAGGGGAAATCTGCATTTTTACCATTATAGTCAATGGCATGCAGAATCAAAACATTACCAGGGAGTACTTGTTGTCAAGGAGAAAGGCTCCGTTTCAGCACAGTAACTGTGGACTAAGGCAGTGGGGTATACAAATGAAGGGAAATTTATTGAATCACAAAATATTCTAAGTCCACACACTGTACCTAATCGTGTAGGTGCTAGAACAGGATAGTGTAGGCAATAGGAGCAGCTAACATGAAAAGGTGGTTTGCCATGGTTGCTATAAGCACATTGGAACTCCTTTGCCCGGCTTTGCTCTTAGCTAAGCACCGCTAAGCAAGGGACTGTGTCTGAGGCTGTAATGTTTTACACCATGAAACGAAGAGCGTGTTCGCATCAAGGGAGGGCCATTTCTGCTAAAATGTGTTTACCTTAGCTAAATGGGTGTGTGCAGTGTGCTCTGGGACTTAACCAAAAAAAAAAATGGAAATAGCAGCACTGTTTACATTTAGGCAGCGGGTTTGTGCACCGCATCTCTGGACTTAAAAAGTGCAGAAATGGGAAGGGGGAAAAGAAAAAAAAAGGGAAATAGCAAAATACAGCCACTCAAATACATGTAAAGTAGTCAGCAGATGGAATGTCTCAACGTCAGCCAATCACACAGGCAGCATTTGCCACAAACCAGTATAAACTATGCAAACACCTTCCAGTCTGTTTTTTCCCACAAACTCTGCACCACAGGTGTAATCATACGGGAGAATTTTAACTGACAAAACTAGCAAAAAATGTTAGGGGCTGCTGTTGCTTTGATCTATCAGTATGTGCAAGAGGCCGAGGGCACTGAGGAGGATAATCCTGACAACCGAGTCAGACAGAGGAGGAGAAGAAGAGTGTTCAGACCCAGGGTAACCTACCAGGGGCTACATTATCTGGAGATAGTAGAGCGCTACAGGGTGGACAGGGATACACTTCAGCAACTTGTTGAGCTGTGCCAGCCCTGCCTCAGACCCAGAACCAACAGAGAAGAACCCATCCCAGTGGATACCAGGGTATGTGTAGCCTTAAGAATACTAGTTGCAGGTACTTTCCAAAGACCAACTGGGGATATCATGGGGGTTTCACAGGCATCTGCATCCAGGAAACTCCACCACTTCCTGGATGCCATGCGACCACATGCCGCTGAGCACATTTACTTCCCCAGCACCCGTGAGGAGAGGACCAGTAATATGCGTCTCTTCCACCATGTAGCAAAATACCCAGAGGTACTGGGTGCCATAGACTGCATGCACATCCTCATCAAAGCATCACCCGGTGAGCAGGCTAGTGTCTACCTAAACTGCAAGTGGTTCCACTCCATCACCTGCCAGGTCATGTGCAATGTCCATGGCATTATCATGAATCTGTGTAGTGGCAGCCCTGGAAGCTATCACAACTCCCGCATCTGGCATTCATCACAGCTCTACCAGGCATTTTCCGGTGGGGACATCCCATATGGCCATCTGGTGGGGGATACTGGCTTGGCACTGGAGCCATGGCTGATGACACCCATCAGAAATGCACACACACCCACACAAGAATGCCATAATGAGGTACATGCACAAACCAGGATCATTATAGAGTGTGTGTTTGGGATGCTCAAGTCACGGTTCTGCTGCCTTGACATATCCTGTGGAGCCTTGCAGTACTCTCCAGCCACATGCGCACACATGTTCATAGTATGTGCCATGCTACACAATAGGATCATGTGACAGCTGCAGCAGGAACAAATGGAGAAGGGCCACACAGCCCCCCACCATTGCCAAGGGCTCCACGGGCACAGAGGGACTATGAGGAGGAACTTCCTGAGCTTGCCCTTGTAGGCCGATGGTGGCGTGCCCAGTATGCCCTGTCCTTGGCAAAGAGGCAATGCATAGCACATACACTGACACTGTAGGGCATGAGGGACTGATATCTCTCTCTGAATCACACACACAGTAAAATGGAAGCCAAACATCACACCACCTATACCTTACCATGTATAGGCAGTGTACTGCATGCATCCAATGTAATCAGCCCTCAGGCACCGTCCTCAGTCTTTTTAACAATAAATGAATGGAGTAGAATGTTCTGATAGCATATCTATGGTATTGATTCAAGCATGCAAGGGAATGGGGTGGCTTACTGGGATAGCAGCATACAACTGACAGCTATGTGGGACAGCAGTAAGTGTATGCCCAGTACTGGCTTACCCACACTATGCAGTACCACCCCAGTTGACAAATACCACTGCAGTATATGTGGTGAGCCAAATAACTGGGGGGAGTCATAGGTCACATGCATGGATGTCAAAGTGGGGGTCCCATACTCACCCCAGCCTCACCCAGCAGATCAGCTGTAGAAAACCATACAGAAATGTCTGGCAAGTGCCCCCACATGGTGACATCCATGAAATTCCCACCTACAGACTTACACAGTGATATCACAGCAGGTCTGGCAGTGGCAATATGGCTCTGAAAGGTAAGAAGTCTGAAACTAAAAATGTTTATGTCAGAACAATCTGACCTGTGTTGATACTGTTATGCCTGTAGTCTCAAAGATAGGGCACCACTATGCTCAATGTGACCAAAATGTTAAGCAAATATCAGCACAGTCTCTGCAAATGTGTATTGTATACAGATGTGTCACCCCACCACCCATAATCCCATATAACTGCATTAACATGTCCCTAGCCTTAAGCAGCATCCAGCTGTCAACTGGAGTGATGGCTCAACATGAACAAAAAGCAATTGTCAGTAACACACAGTCAACTTACTGGTACCATCCCAGGTGTGTCCACTGCCGGCAGCCTGGGAACATATGATCATCAGAATGCATTGCCTTGCTACAGATGGGGTGCATCTGTCACACCTGGCCTATAGGCCTCTGGCAAATGCCCATGCCTCACCCACATTGCCCTGTTAGGGAGTGCCATGGGGTCCATAACACCAACATAACACAGTCTACAAAATGAAAAGAAAGGCCATGCTGTTAACTGCTAGGAGCAAACCTGCCAGCTTCAGAGAGCCAGAAATCTGGACAAAGCCATGAATAAAGGGGTGATAAAGGTCCAAAGAGAAGCACACATTTGAATACTGCTCTAATAATGTTAGAAAGTTGATGGAATGACTGTATTAGCATGGAATGTCTGATGGGTATAAAGTCTGAAACTACAATGTCAACTGTCAGTAGTCTCTGACTTCAACCCTGAATGACTTGCAAAACACTTTCCCTTGAAAACCACACTTGTTTGGATAACCAACCAGATATATGAGCCATTAATCTGGACAGTCTGTGATACTCTGTACAGTCAACAGGCAGGGCTAGGCATCTAAACATGGGAATGCACTTGTTGCAGGCAGTCCTAACCCTGGAAGATGGTGACATGTCTGCATCCACAGAACCCTGGTGCACAGCCATGGGAAGTAACACACCATTCCCTGATCACTCATCCTGTGCAGCATCCTGACCCCAAAATGTGGCCAGCCAAGCCAAATGAGGTGGACCATACATATATGTGAGGCACACCCACACCTCCAGGCTGGTCAAACAGTCTGACACACACAAGACCCTCCAAGTGCAGTCAACCTTTGAGAAGACCCCTATGCAAAGTACTGGTAGCTATAGGCCAACATATATGACCTAGGACACCCCCCCACATATCGTATCCCCTACAAATCTGTCTGGAGTCTGCCTGTCACCCTGATCCTGCCTGACTTATATTACCCAACCGCAGACTGAAAATCAGACCATGCCAGAACAGAAATGCACAGAGATTCCACCATTGTAATATATCACCATGGTGCTGGACCATTTCCACAGCTCCAGCAATCAACTGGTTGTAGGCACACTCTCAACAGACTGGATTGTGCAAGAATGCCTACCATTTAGCACATAATATTAGTTTGTGCATCATCCATCCTTTATTCCTCTGGTAAATCACTGTGATGATCTGAGCAGGTATGTCACGAGGTGCTGAAGCAATACATGACAGTGTCAAATGTCATATATGTCAGATGTCTGCTAAAACAAACCCTGCAACCCTAGCAATCCATACATTACTGAGAGAAATAGTCACAATCACTGTATGGCCCATTGTCTCCCTATTTTGATAGGTTATCTACAAATATCCTGCAACAAGAGGTTAAGAGGCATGGTTGTAGCACAAAACAAACCAGACTTGAGTACAACAGTCCCTGGAATGGAGTCCCACATTTACTATAGAAGGTCACACTGGGCATGCTCATACATTTAGAGAATTGTCAGTAGGATCTAGGAATTAACAGGCCTTTCCCACCCAGTGCACTTCCCATTGCCCTACTTTAGTAGTCCTGAAGATGTCTGTCATCAGTGAAGTACCTTTCGTTAGGCCTCACACGTATAAGCTCTGTGGTGCATGCAATAAGTGTGCAAAGTAATTTGTATAGCGTGCTCCGCTAATGCATCTTTCTCCAGTGTCGTGACATAGTTAGGTAGGGGTTTGAATCCTGCAAAGGGATTGTATGTGTGTTATGCAGCCCCCAAACATCTCCAACGCCCAAGTGAGAACTGCTCTCCAAAGCAAAAACACAGCATCCATGGGACCTGATGGTGTCCCCGCTGTGTGCTCCAAACTCAATGAGGAATTAAACCCACAGCAAGGACAGCTGTTTAATCATAGTCTTACCTCTGGATGGAGTGGCGACTGCAACTGTGGTCCCACTTCACAAAGGCGGTGCCCTCCCGACCTCTAAATTATACCCCATTAGCTTGACAAGCCTTATCTGCAAAGCCATGGAGAGGATCATAATGGACCTCATAAATAAAGACATAGGGAATTTGCAGACTTTGGATCCATCCCAGTTTGGCTTTGTCAAAGGCAGATCATGCCTTCTAAACTTGGTTGACTTTTTGAAACAGTCACCAAAGCCATTGATGAGGAAAGGCAGTCCATACAGCCTACCTCGATCTGGCGAAGGCCTTGATACAATACCCCACTGGTATCATTGAAAACTCATCAGCTTAAATGTTAACCCATACATCACAAGATGGGTTGCAAACTGGCTGAGTGACAGAACCCACAGGGTCAGAGTTGCTGGCGCCATGTCAGACTCAAAGCCTGTCACAAGTGGTGTACCACAGGGCTCAGTCCTGGGCCACTCTTGTTTGGCATCTACTTTTCGAAGTACAAGCAAACACAGGAGGGTTATGGCTGACAAAGTTTGCAGATGACTGCAAACTGGGCCATAGTAGAAAACACATCTGACACAGATATCCTTCAGAAGGGTCTCACAGAAACGGATAACTGGTGCCAGAGCCATGGCCTAAAGTTAAATGCCAAAAAATGCATAGTCATACCCTTCGGGAAAAACAAGGTTACCCCTAGCTACCAAATAGGTGGCAATCCACTGAGCATAGAAGAAGTTATCAGGGACCTGGGACCCAGGTTGACAGTAGTCTGTCATTCGACACCCATGTAGCTAAAGTAGTTAGGAAGACCTTCTACATTGCCCACCTTATCATGATGGGATTCTCATCTAGATCAAGGGAGGTCATAGTCTCCCTATACTCATCACTCATCAGACCAATGATTGAGTACAATGCCCCATTCGGAATGTATCTGACCCGACACTTGCAGCAGCTGGAGAGGCCACAAAGTTCCTCACCAAAAGGATAAAGGGTCTCAAACATCTGTCCTATGCTGCCCGACTGAAAGAACTCCAGCTCTATTCAGTCGCTACCTTGCTCAGAGGTGACCTTTGCCTAACATACAAGGCCATGTCAAACCCAGATTTGATGAATATGCTTCACCTCAAAAATCTAGATCCCAGAGCCACAAGGCGGAGACTTAAACCTCGACCACGGCTATTAATAGGGGCTGGAGGATAGATTCATCACCCAAAGACTCCTATGCTGTGGAATAAAATCCCATATGTGAGGCAGAGCACTCGCTGGCCTTGTTCAAGAGAAATCTTGACCAATGGATGGGAGATCGCAGATATACCCCAGGGATTACCTCAGTGTCACTGCTCAACAGAGGCACAGCAAAATAATGGGTATAGTTCCCCATACTCTATGGGCTAGGCTTGTAAATGCCCTCGGGCAGATAGCCTAGTATGAACCTATGAACCTATGAACCTATGAACACTATAGTACAAATAATTAGTTAGGCAGGAGTTCTAATCTCAGTTCTGGCAAATGTAAAAGTGTGTGTGTTTATAAGTTAAAGCTTTTGGGTCACTTCAAACCCAGTACACTTCCCATTGCTGTACTTTAACAGTCCTGCAGATATCAGTCACCTTAGAAGCATCTTTTGACAGGCCTCCCCCCTATAACTCTGTGGCGCGTGTGATAACTGCATAACACTATAATACAAATAACTAGTTAGGTAGGAGCTGTAATCTCAGTCCTGGAAAATGCAAAAGCATTGTGCTATGTGCAATAACTATGTGATAGTATGGAATAGATAACAAGATAGGCAACCCTTCTAATCCTTGGATATCACTCCCCACTCAGGAATCATACACAAACACACTCAGATAGGCAGCAACCCCTACATCAGTAGGTGGCCTGCAAAATGGCCCACAGATAGAACCAGCAGTGTGAAAGCAGCGGACTCCATGTCAGACTGCTAAACAGTTATGAGTGGAGTCCCACAGGTTGTGGACCTGGGTCCCTTCATGTTTGGGATCCACACCTCTGAGGACCAGCCCAATATGAAGGCAGCCTGGCTGACAATGTTTGCAGATAACTAAGGTGGGTGCTATTATTACCCCCCACCACGTGAGGCTAACATCCTTCACAAAGGCCTCTCTGAGACCTACGACTGTTTTCAGAACCCTGGACATAAGCTCAGTGCCAGATGATGTGCCGCCATCCCCTTTGGGTACGACATGGTTCCCATAAAGTGATACATTGATGATAGTCCACTGAACACTGATGTTGGTATAAGGGAACTGGGAACACAGGTTGACAGTGAGCTCTCTGTTGACCACCACAGTGCCACTGTCATCCGAAAGTCCTTCCATGTGTCACTTCTCCTAACTAAGGGTGTTGAATCCAGGAAGGGAAAGGACAGTGTTTCCCTGTACTCTCCCCTCAGTAGACAAGTCAATGTGTACTACAGCCCATTTTCCATGTACCCCACTGGATACCTGCAACAACAGGGGAGGCTGCAAATGTACCACACAAAGAGGATCTTAGGTACTACACACTTGCCCCATATGGACAGACTCCAACAACTCCAATGAATCTCTGTCTCATATTGGCTACTTAGGTGTGATCTCTGCCTGACATACACAGCCATGCCTGACCCAACCCTGTCAGGAATGCTACATCCAAAGAAACCAATCTGTCCACACAATGTGCCCCAGATAGCCTCAACCCCATCCTCAAAATCAACAGGACATGCTCAAGGAACAGGTTCACAACCCAGAGACTGGCCATGCTATGGATTAGATGTCAAATACATGTCAAACTGAGCACATCACTGGCCCTCTTCAAGAGAAATCAGGAGGAGTGGATGGGGAATAGAATACTCACCCTGGGGTTCACTCCAGTGACTATACTCAGTAGGCACACTGGGGTGTATCGTCAGGTGACACGATGCCAGAGTATTCCCATGAGCTAGCCTTGTAAAGCCTCCATGGCCATTTGCCACATACATAGCTATGAATCTTTGAACCTATGGATCTCAGTACTGTCAAATGTGTGGTTTTGTATGTGTGTGTGTGTTTCTATGTGTGTGTTTCTGTGTGTGTGTGTGTGTGTGTGTGTGTGTGTGTGTGTGTGTGTGTGTGTGTAAATGTGTTTGTGAGTGTATAAACATGTGGATGAAAGTAGTTGGTGGCATATCTCACCCAATACAACTACCATTGTCATACCTTACAAGTGCTGTAAATGTTATTCATTATATAGGTACCTATGAACCTATGAACCTTGGGACACTCCCCAAACTATAAACTCTGTGGTGTGTGCGCTAACTGCATAACACTATAATACCAATAACTACATAGCTTGGGGTTCTAATATGAGTCTTGGCAAGTGTGTGTGTGTGTGTGTGTGTGTGTGTGTGTGTGTGTGTGTGTGTGTGTGTGTGTGTGTGTGTGTTATTGTGTGTAAGCATGTATATATGTAGGCTACAGTATTGTACAGCTTCTCACACCCAGTACTTCACCCATTGTCATAATTTGCAAGGCCTGGTGATGTCTCTCACCTTAGACGTCCCTTTGGACAAGTGTCGCCCCATAACCTCCATGGCACATGCGATAAATGTGTAACAATGTAGTAACAATAATAGATAGGTAGGGGTTCTAATCTCAGTCCTGGCAAATGTGTGTGAGAAAAGACTATATTGTGTGTGTGTGTGTGTGTGTGTGTGTGTGTGTGTGTGTGTGTGTGTGTGTGTGTGTGTGTGTGTGTGTGTGTGTGTGTGTGTGTGTTTGTGTGATAACAACGTTCATTGAATGGGCATGGTTTCATATTTTGTGCCATGGTACTCACAGTATACATTCCTAGGTCTACTGTATGAGGTCCACTATTCACATCCACTCTAGTGGTATCTGTAGAGACTCTTCAGCCCTATAAGCCCTGTACAACAATATGGAATAGTATGGTACAAATAGCAGTGGTTGTGAGTGTGTAGACTTGTATGTGACACTATTATGAGTACTCTCACACCCAGTACAGCCACCATTGCCATACTGCACAAGGCCACATGATGTTGTTCATCTTACAGGTACCTTGTAACACTCATCACACTAGTAGTCCTGTGCCACCTGAAATAATCGCATAATAGTTTGGTAGCACAACTTGATAGGTAGGGCAACTGTGATCCTGTGCGTGTGTGTGTGTGTGTGTGTGTGTGTGTGTGTGTGTGTGTGTGTGTGTGTGTGTGTGTGTGTGTGTGTGTGTGTGTGTGTGTGTGTGTGTGTGTGTGTGTGAACAGTATTCTTTGTTTGTTAGGTTGATGCAATATCCTCTGGGGTTGAGGAGTTAGCAATCTGAGGTGTGTTTCACTCACCACACTTAACATTGTCCAGTCTACTAGAGCTGATATCAACAACCATAGACTTAGATACAACCCCTCAGCCCTATAAGCTGTGAGGCACATGCAAGAACTGTTACACAGACCTGGGAAATGTGTGCAGATACAGCTGTACCTCGGCAATGACATGGTCGATGTGTTACAACACTGCCATACCCCTCATTGGTGATGTCTGCAGGGCCACATCCTGCTGACACACAGACACCTGGAACACAAACAGAATACAGCATGTGAGAACACATTCTCTTAGTGTTACTAACACCAATAATGCATCATGGCTGAAAAGGTACACACACACTCTGATGTGTACCCATTACAAATACCAGATGATAGCACCTTACACAGCATTAAATAGCTACACACTACTAAAGTAACCCTGTACATCAGACCCATATTAGCATGTCCCTGCATTGATGGTATGGATGGCAGGGATGTGGAACAGTTATCATCATATGCACATGGTGTTGTGTGGGTTTGGCAGAAGCCTAGGCTGGGCCATAGGTGAACATCATGTGTGTGTATGTGTGTGTGTGTGTGTGTGTGTGTGTGTGTGTGTGTGTTTGGGGAGGTGTTCATTAAATAGGCTGTGCAGGGGTGGTGTTTGTATGTGTGTGTGTGTGTGTGTGTGTGTGTGTGTGTGTGTGTGTGTGTGTGTGTGTGTGTTTGTGGAGGTGACTTGTCTGATGCAGATGTGTGTGTGTTTGTATGCACATAGTCACGCCATGTGGGTGCCCTATAGAGGGGTATTTTGGACAGCTGTGGGCCGCACATGGCAGGGTGTACAGTTCACCATCTCTGGCTATGGACACAGGAACTGGGCCTGCCAAGGGTACATATTTATTTATTGTTTTCTTTTTTATTGTTTTATGTATTAAAGTAGTGCTTGCACATTTTGAGTACTTGTATATAGTCTTCAGTCATTCTTCAAGCTGTTTTTACATTCATTGACTGCCTTTGGGATTTTTTACCTGCCAAGGGTATCACCGGCACCACCAGGGCTGAGTCCAGATGCAGTGCTACTCTCTGATGGTGACTGCTGCCTGCTGAATCTGCATCCCTGTTGGGACAAGCCAGGATCACGTGCCCATGGTCTGCTGCATTGTGGCTTGGACAGTATACCCCTATGTAGACCCTCAGCTGATTGTGGTGCTGCCCTACATCCATGTGGATGCTGGCCATCCTCTACCAAATGCTCAAACACAGATATTCCACGGTCGGGGAGTGCCAAGGTCTCCCTCCACCATCTATCCATGACCTCAAAACGCTCATGGATGGCTGCAGTGAGTTCACAAATATCGCCACTGAGATCAGAGATGTGCTCATCCACGACCATGCATATATGTCTGGTGTTACATTCATTACATGCCTGTGCCTCCATGATGGCCCGGAACATGCATCTGGTGACTGCTGCTGTGGCACTTGCAACAGGGACATGATGGCTGCAATTCTCCTCGGAGCACCCCTGCCCATCTACCTGTGTGGGATCTTGCCAGCACTCTGGCTATGAGTAGGGCCTGCACTCGCACTTGCTATAGTAACCACAGTAGCCTGTTCCATGCCACCACCTGCCAACTGTCCATTATCTGTGGCCACTAGTGGCAGGGTATGTGTGGGCATTGTGACTGTGTACATGGATGAGGTTGACAATAGTGGGATGCCAAACAATGGCACAGATTCAGCCCCTGACAACCCCACCTGTGCCTCAATATGAGTATCATCATTGTCAGAGTCTGCAGAGGCACTGACATCAGAATCAGAGCGGGAGGGACTGCAGCCACCATGTCCATCTGTGAGGGAAAAACAACAGATGTAAATTACTACCAGCACTATAAGGTGTGCTAGTACATACACACACACACACACACACACACACACACACACACACACACACACACACACACACACACACACACACACACACACACACACACACACACACACACACACACAGACACACACATAGAGGTGAGGTGCCTCAAAGGCATTACACAGACCTCACCAGACTGGGAGGCATTCACAACACACAGTCAGACAACAACATACACACTGTAGGCAGACCCTCAGCATCATGCAGTGCAGCCCTTTCCAATTACCGTTATTACTAATATACACTTCTGGGATATGTGAGTGGTGTTAGTAGGTGATGGCCCTTCACCTAGCACATGCTGCACCCATGTAAATTATTGTTGTTCACCTGTAGAGCACTGTGGTAACTCCTACAGAACACACCTTCCAGCAAGGGTTTTGCTGAATGCCTACATGTGTGGCTCATATGTTTGGTCTGTCCCTCATAACTCCTGTGTTTGTCTGATACATTGCTGGGTTGACCTGTGTATTGGTGCCACTAATTAATGTCTTAATTTGAGATGCGGACTGCATAATCTGCAGTACATGTATGTTAAAACAAAGCCGATTACTCAAACAACTTCCCAAGCTTACAGTGGATATAGTAAGTGTACACATACCTATTAATATGTCAGGTTTTTGTGATATTTCACATGAGACCTCAGAAATCAGATCATAACATTGCTATCATTTCATATGACATATAACCTGTACAATCCAACTGAAGAACATACACATCAGTTACAGGTAACATGGTAAATGAAATAGGTACAATAGGCTGGTTGCATGGGTGTGCACACCGTTAAAGTAATACTCTGTTAAACCACCTTTTGATTTAATCACAGCATGCAGTTTTCTTGGGAAAGTGTCTATCAGCATGGCACATCCTGAATTGCCAATGTTTGCACACTCTCCCTTGCAAAACACCTCCAACTATGTCAGATTGCAAGAGCAACCCCTGTGCATTGCCCTCTTCAGGTCACCCTATATATATCCTATTGGACGTAGGTGTGGGATCTGACTCGTCCAGTGCAGAAAGTTGCATGTGTTCTGGTGAAGCCATCATGTTGTTGATTTGAATGTATGGTTTGGGTCATTGTTGTGTGGAAAGGTGGAACTCCTCACCATCCACAGCTGTGTGGCAGACACCAGAAGAATTGGAGCCAAAAGGGACCGGTGTTTGGAACTGTTCATAATCCCCTCTAACTTGGTTACACCCAAGTTCCAGCTTGTGAACAGCAAACCCAAAGCAGGACACTGCCATCACCATGGAGGTGGTGTTGTTGTGATGATGTGCAGTGGTGTTATTGCACCAAACACACCTGTCAGAATTGTAGCCAAAGAGTTCAACCATGGTCCCATATTACTATAACACATTTTCCCACTTGCTTTTTGGAGACCTCATGTATTGTTTTCAGACTTTCACCAAGCCTGCATATTGTTTGGTGTGAAGAAATTCTGCCATCTTCCAACCCTATCCTATAGGCAGGACATATGGAGACCATGGAAGATTGTTGTGACATGTAGTACACACCCAGTACTTGCAAGAGATTCCTGCTACTCCTTCACTGTTGCTGTAGGGCTCCTGGCAGGCTCCACAGCCAGTTTTGGTCTTGTATTCTCATAGACTTTGGGGGGATGTCCACTCCTTCACAATGTCACTGAACCCCCATATTTTCACCACCTTTTGATGACTATCCAAAACTGTGTTCCATGATTTGTGCAATGCTGTGGAAATGTTTTGGTATCCTTCTCCAAGCAAATACATCTGAAACATGCGGTCCCTTAGCAACTTCTTCAGCTCTATGTGAACCATGGCTGTTGCTGTAGCAGGCAACTGGGTATATGTTAGGATAATCCTGGTAGCATTATAGTAGGTTCCCGGTCAGCATCGGACAGGAATACATACACAGGGGTTATCAACAGGGCTAGTGTTCCACAGGTACTGTTCCCACTTCTTCAAACTGCAGTAACTTACTAGACTGGCTAAAAAGTCCGCTTTGTTTCAATTTTGTATCTGCAGAGGACAATTCACCACAGGATGGTGATTCGTACTGTTTAAAAATTGATAAATTATCCAAATTAATGCATAAATACAAAACGCTGTGTATAGAAAATTGTTATTTAACAGCATGTATAAAACATAATATTGTGCCGAAAAAGCTCAGGGTATGGAAGTACCCAAACAATGTGGAACCCGGTACTGCTTTTCACAAAGACCTAATTGATATTTTCAACAAATGTGGTCTTGAAATTCTCGGGCTTATCATTAAAGAGAACAACAAACATTTAGAAGAATTAGAAGAAGAGATTTTTGTGCTTGATAACTTTATTAAACAAGATTTGTTTTTTGAGATAAAACAAGAGAGGGACAAGTATTATGATTTAAGGGCAGATATAGACACGAAATGTAAAATGTTAGCACAAAGAAAGATTAACAAGCTTAAAAGGGACATAGAAGATTATCAGAACAATGTGAGCTACCCACAACCACCCTCTAAGAGAAATGAAGACAATGTCAGAAATAGGTTGGGTAAAAAGGGAGTGAATAACTACAATGTGAACACCTGGGGGGAAGAATTATTCAGTGAAGACTATGACACTGATTTCCCACCATTATTGAATGAAAACCCACAACACAATCAGAATAGAAAGAGACAGGGTTTTCAGAATTTTCAGAGAGGGGGAGGAAGAAGGGGGAGAGGGAGGTATTAACCAACATCATTCACACCCCCACCCCCACCCACACCCCCATACTAGATCATGTTGACCCTCCTGGTCTAGACACAGATTTTGAGATTCTACGTACAGGTACCACACATTCTTTTTAAAAACTTTTCGATATATAATTTTAGCAATATCACTATTAACAAGGCACATTTTGACCTACTCAGCAAAGGGTTTAAATTCATTCCTAGTACTCGAGGTGATCTAGTCAAAACTATCATAGACATGAAGCTGTTCCTTAGGAAGTTAAATTTGCAAGCCACCTTACCACCTACATCATGGAACCAAGAGCCACAACATTCTGCCTTAACTAGACGAAGTACTTACAACCCCCCACTCCTCCCTCAACTAATGAATCTGGAATTAGTGTTAGAAAAGGAAATCAGGAAGGAGTTTAAACAACACTATAAGGCGTACAACCTTACAGGAAAAGAACATGAAACTCTGGATGATTTAAGGAAAAACACCCAAATAAGAATTATGAAGCCAGACAAAGGAGGGGGAGTTGTTATTATGAACAACATTACATATGAAGGCAAAATGAATAGTATTCTCAGAGAAGCAAACAAATACAGAAATGTATCAATTAACGAGGTGAACTTGGCTTACCAAAAAATAGATATGGCACTAGATAACATGATTATGGAGGGAACAATTGACAATAAAACGCATACATTTTTGTCTGTGCCGAAACCTAAGATTCCAATTATTTTCGGCATACCTAAGATACATAAGAATGTAAGTGACCCTCCATTAAGACCCATCGTGTCAGCTGACAGTTCCAAAACTCTTCCCATGGCCATATATGTGGATTACAAGACCAAACATATTTGTAACAACTATAAACACATTCTGAAAGATTCATGGGACTTACTAAGAAACATCACACCAAATCTCTTGACTGAGAATTTGATTTTTGTTACTATAGATGTGGTGGACCTTTTCACTTGCATACCACATCACGAAGGCATGAGTATATTTGAAGACATAGTTTTCATGGATAACACCCTCACACAAGCAGAAAAAGTTTCTATAGTGGAATTAACGGACATAATACTGAAATACAATTTTATAACCTTTAATGGAGAATTCTACCAACAAACAAAAGGGGCAAATGGGTGCGTCGTCTGCACCACCGCCTAAATATTGTATTAGCAGGATGGGAATCGAATTACATCCTGAACTCAGAATTCCAACAGTATTGGTCTCTATATAGACACTACCTGGATGACATTGTTATTTTTTGGACAGGAGGCAACGAGAAATTGACTGAATTCCTGGACTATATCAACAATACTACCCATTGACAAGCTGCAGTATTTAGATGTCGAAGTTTACAAGAATGAGAACAAAAAAGATCTGGAAACAAAGGTATTCAGGAAAAGTACCTTTTGCAATTCTTTTCTCAGATTTATTGCCGCACACCTCCACATTGTAAAAGAACATTGTCAAGGGACAATTTGGATGAGGATTTTTTATTTGAATGTAATACCTTGGAAGGCATGTTTTTAGCCAGAGGATACCCATCTGATTTTATTAAAGACATTAGAAAAGAGGTGGAACAACACAGATCGACAAAATTCAAACCTATCAAGGGTTGTATGACCAATATTATGAATTCTAATACAAATGGTGATATTACTGATGATAATTATTCTAATATCAAAAAGAATAACACAACAGTAGAATTTGAATATCAATCAGCACTAGTTCTAGAATTCAACCTGTTCAACTTCAAAGTAAAAAGAATATTTCAAACTGAAAAACTTTTAGAAAATAATCAAACCCACGATATCAACAACTCTTTGGAGAAGACATGCTCTAGAAGTACTACTTATGGAACATATCATTGTGGACGCTGCAAACAGTGCCCATACATTTCTAACAAAAGAGAAATATTCCTAGAAGCTAGGGAAATGAATATATATAGTACAGGATACTACAATTGCGAATCCCAGGGAGTAGTCTACCTGGCTACGTGCTTAAACTGCAACTCCTATTATGTTGGAAAAACAGAAAGAGTACTAAAGAGAAGAATATACGAACACCTGTATGAAATACAAAAAGAAAAAGACACGAACGCTTTATTTAAACACACAAAAATCTGTATAGATTCTAAATTTTCTTTCTTTGTTTTGGAGCAGGTGAAAAAAGAAACGAGAGGAGGCCCCTGGGAAGAATGGCTTGAGTACAAAGAATTATGTTGGCAAATATTACTAGAAGCCAACAAACAACCTGGTCTAAATGAATGCATTTCCCTATCTTCAGTGCTGAAATTGAGAGCAGCTAAAATTTGAGCTGAACTAGTAATGATTCACAAAATAGAACAGAAGGTGGCGCCATTGTGTAAAAAATTTTTTTCCTGATCAAAAAACACCTTCCCTACACCTACATTATTACACAAACATACTGAGGTTTTTACCATATTTATTAACTATTTATTTGAACAAACAAAGAAATTATTTATTCAAGCACAGTTTGACTAACTTGTTTCAAAGGTTTTAAATTTTAGAATAAGTTTTAACAGAATTTTATGATATTCATTTACTATATACGGCTTTTCTATTTTAATGAGCCCTTTAGCTTTTATTGTTGTCATTGGTTCAAACAGAATGCAAGTGTTTTTATTGGCTTTCTTTCTTTTAATTTCAGTATATAATGATTAATCAATTAACATTTACCTGTCTGATGAAGTCTTAACACCAAGTTGACGAAAACGCATTGTTTTGTTTCAAAGCGTTTACCTTGTGGATTTTTTGTGACTTTACTGGAGATTAATAAAGTGCAGTTTTGGTGCGCTGTTTCCATCTTCATTCCTTTTTACTGATAATCCTGGTAGGACACCTGACCATTATTTAGTGTTAATCGAAGAGTCTCTGTAATTGATGGCAGGTGTGTCCCCAATAAGATGTACTGCTGTAGTTATATTTTAAGCTGCCTTAACACAGTAATAGCTTCAGCCTGTGCACACATATGCATCTAGGTTGTTGTACTATTGTTATGTGTCATTATTGTTCCCCTAACAGATTTGTTTGCTTTACAATTGAATTGTACAGGTTATAGGTCACATGAAAGGTTGGCAGTATTCTGAACTTGTAAATAAAAAGCTGGACCAGGAACCCTCTTCACAGGTAAAATCAGTAGATTTATTAGGCTTAAAGTGCGTTAAATTACGGTACACTTTTCATCAAAGACATATGCTTGACTTTGTCAGAAGCTTAAAACCTGACAAAGTCAAGCATATGTCTTTGATGAAAAGTGTACCGTAATTTAACGCACTTTAAGCCTAATAAATCTACTGATTTTACCTGTGAAGAGGGTTCCTGGTCCAGCTTTTTATTTACTGGTTGTCTGCTTACAACATTTCCTGGTTAGTATTCTGAACTTGTCTATTGTTCTCTCATTTTTGTATATCACAAATACCTGGCATTCTAACATGTGTGTACATCATGTACTGTATACCACTAATTTATACAATATGACCCTAGTTTTGGGCCTTTGTCCCCCCATTTTGTCAGTCTTTCTCCAGATGTCCTGCAAAGACAGGCTGTGAGTTATGCTACAAATATGTGACATCTCCTGCAAATAGACCCCTGTGATGACCACGGTGATGCAATGAAGTATACACCACCACAAGTGAATATGCAGATATTGCCAAATGGCTGAGTGTAACTTGAGTGTAACTTTGAGAGGATTTCTGTCTATACATACTGAACAGAGTGGAGGAGTGGCTTCAACTACAACTCTGATCTGAGATATATAAGTATCCTGTTTTTTGGCTTATATATACTGATTATTCTTTCTAGCAATTTATATATAGCACTTTTTATTGCCTGCTGCATAGTTTTTACTGCATTTTATTGCTATTAACTAATCTGCATGGGTAACTAATTTGTTTGCAGTTAAAAGCATTCTGTAGAGTCTCTTTGCTCCTTTATCTGTTTAAAAACTTTCATTTTGTGGCTTTCTGTAGTGTTTGCTATCTAAAGAGTGTAGGCTAATAGCTTTATGAACCTATGAATCTATAAACCTATGAACCTATTTAGTATTGTCCTAGTTCAGATTTGTGTTAATTGGCTGCTGGTTAGTGGAGGCTGGCTCTTTTGTTCTTTTTAAAAAAAAATGTCTAAGGTTGTATTTTCTGGTATTTAAGCCCTAACTTTGAGAGGATTTCTGTCTATACACACTGAGCAGAGTGGAGGAGGGGCTTTGACTACAACTCTGATCTGAGATATACAAGTATCCTGTTTTTTGGCTTATTTATACTGATTATTGTTTCTAGCAATTCATATATAGCACTTTTTATTGCCTGCTGCATAGTTTTTACTGCATTTTATTGCTATTAACTAATCTGCATTGCAGTTAAAAGCATTCTGTAGAGTCTCTTTGCCCCTTTATCTGTTTGAAAACTTTAATTTTGTGGCTTTCTATAGTGTTTGCTGTCTAAAGAGTGTAGGCTAATAGCTTTAGTATCCCCACCCTCCCTCCATGTTGGTGTTTTGCTGTTATACTTGGTGGCTTTGCAGTTGCCCACCCCTACTACAAATTTGATCTGGGACACTCCTCCCAGTCTAGTGTCATTAGCTCATTCTACCTGATAGAGAGAGAACATCTGAGAAGGCCTTCTGTTCCTCCTTTCTCCCTTTCCAAAAAAATAAATAAATTGCCTGAATCTCCTTGTGTTCTGACTGTGCTTCTCAAACATTTTGGAAATATAGAGTATATTTTAGAGAATTTATTATAACTGTATTTGCCTTAATATTGTTACAACTCAAGTGCTCTAGGTTGCACTGCATCTGAATTGTTTGTGTGTTTCAGCTGTTTTTCTGTATATATAGACTTCTCTGTATAGGTAGACTAGCTACTTATTCTGCTGTATTACTGCCTCTTAAATCGTTTTTCAGTTGTGCACTTGCCTTGCTTCATTTAAAAGTTTTAAATTGCTAATTTTGTAGAGTTTTAATTGCATTTACTGTTTAGGAGTACACACTCAAGTGTGGTAGCCTTTTCTGTGTTTATTTACTGTATTATTGCATTGTTTAGCCTGTTTTAACAAAACAAAAAATACTGTCTTGTTTGCTCATTTCCCATCTTTCCTAGCCAGTCCAGATCCCAGGCTTTGCTTGTCTCAGGACTTTATTTTCGGTGTTCAGAGCTATCCAGACCTTGCTGTGGTTGAGGGAAGTCCTATTGCTTACCAGTGGGAGTGGTGAGCATTGTACTGCCTATCTAACACTAGAGGAGTGGTTTCCAGCTCTGAAATTGTAATTTTATTAGCCTTTGTGGGCTGATTTATATCCCTTTCAACTTTCTGGCTTAAAAACGCGTGTTTGCAAATTTTTTGCATTGTGCAGCACCACAAGGCTACAGTTAAACTATTCCAGGTGCCAGAAAGTTTGCTCTTCAAATTTTCCCTTATAACTAGCTGGTTTCTCAGTAGTAGCACTAAAATCTGAACCCCTGTGACTAGCACTTGCTCTAGAACCTGCTAGAAAGCACTAAGAAGGCTGAAATGGATACAAGCACTCAACTCTCCTTGTCAATAAGGAGAAATTAATCGTAGGCACTAAGCCTATAACTGCAAAGTACCTTGCAAAGGTAAGGGAAAACAGCTCTTATACTTTACAAAAAACAGGCATGTCCAAGGGTCATCTTCCAGTGATTTCTCCTGTCCACCTGGTGAATCTGGGCATTCTGGGGCAATGTGGCAACTGCCTCATGTACACAGACAACCCTCCCCTCCTACCACCCAACAATACAACCTGCGAGAGAGGCACTTACATAGCCAAACTGGAAGCAAAGCTCTCTCCGGCCAAGATTGTGCTAGACAGTCAAGAGGAGAAGGTTAACACCTTCACTACACTTCAAGCAACTCATAGCCCTTCAAAACCCAAACCATCAGCACCCACACATAGCAGCACTAAACCCACATATGTGGAGGGCCTTAACATTAACCTGCCCAAGCAACAAGGACCTCTGAAGCTGAAATGCAAACAAACACCAGTCACAACCAAAGTGACACATAGCTCACAACACCAGTGTGCCACCCAATAACAGCCCCTATGGCAAGACAATGTAACACTTTAGTCATAGGTGGCTCTATAGTCAGGCACACTGATGTCCCACTCACCAGGCTGAACAAGGAGAACATTACAGTCAGCTGCCTGTCAGGTGCCAGGATCTGCCACATAATGCATGCACTGAAGTCACTCCACAACAAGTACAAATATGACTCTGTCATTGTCCATGCTGGAGTGAATGACTTGAGACGTACCTCCCTGGACTACATGAAAAGAGACATGGAAGAGCTCTCAGATCATGTGGCCCAGGCAGGTATGACCCTATCCCTGAGTAGCATCCTGCCTTCACCCAGAATGATACCACAGTATAAGGACAAAATGATTGACTTCAACAATTGGCTAAGCTTCTGGTGTCATTCAAAGGGGATCCAGTATCTGTCTGCCTGGGAAGACATGATTGACAAACCACGATGCTTTGCCAGAGATGGTCTGCACCTGTCACCCCTGGGATTCAGGTTACTGGCTAAAGCTCTTGCCACCCCTATAGTGCCTTTTTAGGCAAGGTTCAAAGGACAAAACCACCACCGTAACAGATACAAGCATGCAAAATCTTAAAGTAATGCTACTCAATGCTAGAAGTCTAAACCTCAAAATGCACTCTCTCGAGGCACTCCTAAAAATGAAGGACATCAATATCTGTGCAGTAACTGAGACTTGGTTCAAGGCTCCAGAGAGCACCCATGCATTAACAGGCTACAACTCTTACCACACTTTTTGGCCACAAAACCAAGACTGAAATGCTAATGGTGGAGGAGTGTCCATGTTCACCAAGGATATTCACACCTCCAGGCTAGTTGCCCAACACAATGCATCTGAAATTCTCCAGATACAACTAACACTAGGTAAGACTGCAATCCAAACTGTAGCTTGCTACAGATCCCCACCATGCCCAAAGATTCTCACTACACCTTTCTAAACATACTGGAAAATATTAAGATACAACCAAACACCTTAATACTGGATGATTTAAACTACCCTGCCATTAACTGGGAAAACTAGTCAGTTACCAACTCCTTTTCCCAACAGTTCTTGGAATTCATAAATTCCAACGCCCTGGATCAACTAATTCATTGTCCCACCAGGGGCTCCAATATCCTAGACCTGGTCATTACCAACATGGGAGATAGATGCTCCACACCAGTGGTCACTGCTCAATGGTCAGGTCTGACCATAAGCAATCACCCTTGACAGCCACATCCCACCCCCACCCCCAGTAAGGAAACCTCCTTAAAAAACTTCTCCAAAGCCAACTTCATGCTACTGAAGTCAGAAGTGACAAACTTCATGACACCCATGCAGATGGGATCTGAAAGTTCGACTGCAGAATCTTACACTAAGGCACTGTACGAGTACATCCACTTGTGCATGAATCGTGCCATCTCAAATAGAAACAAGATGCTCTCCTCCAAAAAAAGGAAGCCAATCTGGTGGTCCCCTGCTATAAACAAACTATACAAGAGAAGGAAGAAACTGTTGCAGAAAAGAGGAAAATCCCAGGATGCAAAAAAAACTCCCTCACCAGCCTCAGTAAGAAGCTGAGATCCCTCATAAAATCCTCAAAAGCTAGTTATGAAAATAAAATTGCCAAAGATTCCAAAGACAACCACAAGGCATTCTATAGTTATGTCAAGAATCTAAATGGCAATGCTCAGATTTGCTCTGAGCTTCAACAGAATGGCATTAAATATACTGATCCCAAGGATATTGCCAATATCCTGGCAGATCGATTTAGTGCCAACTTCACCCCCCTCTCAACCCCTAAAGGACCCATCTCAATACCAAAATATTGCCAAATTCCGGTAATCACGGCCACACAGGTAGAAACCGCACTCTCCAAAGCTAAGAATACAGGATCCATGAGACCAGATGACATCCCAGGCTGTGTACTACATGAACTACAAAATGAACTGGCACCTCAGCTAAGTGTCATGTTTAATCATAGCCTCACCTCAGGCTTCATGCCCATTGAGTGGTGCACAGCTACAGTTATCCCACTCCATAAGGGGGGATCCACCTTGGATCCTGGGAACTACCGTCCCATCAGTCTGATGAGCCTGATCTGCAAGGGCATGGAACGCATTATCATGGAACTTATACACAAAGACATTGGCAACCTTCAAACACTGGACCCCACCCAGTTTGCATTTGTGAAGGGCCGATCTTGTCTTCTGAACCTGATTGACTTCTTTGGATCAGTCTCCAGAGCTGTGGATGAGGGTAAGGCGGTCCACACAGCCTATCTTGACCTTGCCAAGGAATTCAACACCATTCCCCACTCTGGAATCATAGATAAACTTACTAAGCTGGGCATAAATCCCTATGTCACTTGATGGGTTGCCAACTGGCTTACTGACAGAACCCAGACTGTAAAAGTAGCAGACTCCAAATCCAGCTCCAGACAAGTAACAAATGGAGTACCTCAGGGTTCAGTCCTGGGACCACTCTTGTTTGGAATCTACTTCTCTGAAGTACAGGCCAACACTAAGGGACTCTGGCTAACAAAGTTTGCAGATGACTGCAAACTGGGAGCCATTATTGAATCCCCAAATAATTTGGATATTCTACAAAAGGGCCTTACAGAAACAGATGCCTGGTGCCAGAGCCATGGGCTCAAGCTTAATGCCATGAAATGTATGGTTATCCCCTTTGGAAAAAAACATGTACCCATGAATTACCACATAGGTGGCAGTACACTAAACATCGAAAGTGTGATGAGAAACGTAGGGACACAGGTGGACAGTGGTCTCACTTTCCATAACCACATCGCTACAACAGTCAGGAAATCCTTCTATGTGGCACACCGCATCATTAAGGGCTTTTCATCCAGAAAAAAAGGAGGTCATTGTCCCACTGTACTCATCCCTCATTAGACCCATTATAGAGTATAGTGCCCCATTTGGTATGTACCTCACAAGACATCTAGAACAGCTGGAAAGGCCACAGAAATACCTCACTAAAAGAATCACAGGCCTAAAGCAGATGCCATATGCTGACCATCTAAAAAAACTCCAGCTATAGTCTGTGGCATATCGTCTACTCAGAGGCAATCTCTGTTTAACATACAAGGCCATGTCAAACCCTGAGCTGTTGGACATGCTCCACTTAAAGAAATCCCAATCCCTCAGAGCCACACACTCCAGGGATCTAAACCTTGTCATCACAGTGAACAAAACATGCTGGAGGGATAGGTTCCTGAACCAGAGACTCCCCATACTCTGGAATAGACTGCCCATACATGTTAAGCAGAGCGCCTCCTTGGCCCTCTTCAAAAGGAACCTTGATGACTGGATGGCAGATAGGAAATTCACCCAGGGGATCATGTCAGTCACCCTGCTAGACAGGGGTCCAGAGAAGTAAATATTGTGGGAAGAAATATCCAGGGAATTGTTATGGCTAGGCTTGTATAGGCCCTAGGGCAGATAGCCTAGCACCAACCTATGAACCTATGTAACAGTTGTGTGGATGGTTAGATGCATTAACTTTAGTATGCTTGGGGTACTGGTGGGCCACACCAGGAAAATCCCATACTTACCCACTTCAGGCTGCTGTCCCATGTGCAGACCACAGGGATGTATGTAGTTGTGAGGGAGAGGTATTGTCAGCAGATTCACATTAGGCATTGGAACAAGATGAATGCTTAGTTTCTGCTCAGGTACAGCACACACTATGATATTAAATGATGTGTTGTCCTTTACCATAGATGTGTACTTGTGTGCATTACTAAATCCTATCAACTAATCCATTCTGCACTGACATATGCATGTAGAGACTCCACAGAAGACAGTTTAAATGCTACCTCATTACATTGATGTGCGCTTTGGCCTTACCTGGATACTCCTTGCCTGTTGCATGGGTGCCACCTACCTCCATGACTGCTGTTTCCTGTGTTTGAGGTTATGTAGGGGCTACCCCAAGGTTGGCAAAGAGCTCCTATGTCACTGTATGTGGGGCCTGTGTGGCTAGCCCCCCACCAGTAGCAGTACAGTCCTTTACTACAGCAGCAGCCCTTTGCCGGGCATGATGTATCAGGTCAGTTGCTCTATGCCTGACCTGATCATATGTGTATCCATGGTGGCCTAAGCTGTTCACTCTATTGATGATCTCATCCAACAGGGCAGTCTGCTCCTGCAGATTTTGCTGTCTACGACCAGAAAGGATGGCACAGTTTAAGATTGCAGCTTCTGTGATGGCTGCTGTCTCTGCATCAGTGTAAGGCAGTTGCCGCTGCATGGCACCTAGAAGACATAAACAGGGAAACACATCACAGGACCTCAGACATTGCCCAGAGTTCTTTACAGAGCCAGCACATGACTATGGACTATCATTAGCCACCACTTAAACACACATCATACCTCTGTACCTGGCAGAACTGTATGAACATGCATTGTACTCCTGGCCCTGATGTGTCATGTTACCTCCAATGATGGCCAGTACATTGCATAAACCTCCATTCATCATTCACATTTGTGTAGAGGGATGACATTGGCCATATTTCTTGCAGATGGGATATCAACGGTGCTCAGGCTTTGCTTGCATACGGTATGTAATGGAGCTGGAAACATATGCCTGCATTCATGTAGGATGCAGACAGGAATGTTATCAGGCCCCAAGGGGACCCGCTTTTGTGAAGTTTAATTAGGCAGTTTGCAGCTGATCCATGATGATGAGGGAAGGGGTGCGTGTTCTGTGCATATCCACCTATACTGATGGTGAGCCAGGGAGGTGATGTTTGCCCTAAACCTGTCTGCAGTAGGTTGGCTGTCGCTATGGTGTGTGTGTATGTGCTGTGATTGACCACCATTATAGGGTGGGTTGGGTTGCTGCCTCTGAGACTGCAGACATATGTGAAGATGGCCTTGTGATGGCCCTTAGTGGATGCGTCCAATTTGTGCTCATTGTTAGCCTTACAGTAATCCACCTGTGAATTAATATGCTCATTCAGACAAAGGTTGACATGCTGCCCAGTTGGTGCCTTCTCCTCCGTTGCCCTGTACAGCCAATATAACATCACATTATGTGCTTTGTGCATTGCTGCTGTCCAGAAAAGGGGTTTACTCTACTTTGGTGGAGACAGGTCTTACAAGTAAAGTATTGCTGAGGCCCTACAGCTATGTGGGTGGTCATATATCTGTTTGTAGTAGGCATGGACATAACGACAAAACACAGTTGGCCACCTCAACAATTTCAGCGTGATACTCATGCTTATTATACTACCCATGTCTGTGTCAGGGCAATGCCACAACCAGTAGTTGTAGAGGTGTAACACTGTTGGATGCACAGAAATTAAGGTTACACACATGTACAACATTTTGCATCCCATGTCAGTTGTTATGAGGCAGCCAGGTACACCTATCCATGTATGCATATGCACAGGTAATACCTGCTATACATTTCTGTTCTGTGTCAGTAAGGAACACTGTAATTACAGTCTTGCTGCTCAGTCAGTCATGTTAACCTGTTAGGGCAGGAAATCTGGAGGACAATGCACATACATGGTGGTCTATTGGCCAAAATTAGTGACACTTTCTTCATATTGCTATAACACATGTATGTCATTTGATGGTGCAGTAGCCTTGGCATTCACAGATATACCCTGTAGGATGTCTGACACTCATATGACAGGCAGAGAGGAGAAAGGCTAGGAGTGTGGTAGTGACAGTAGGAACTGTTAATGTTGTTAGTATTACTGGTATGGGGACAGAGCTAGCTGATATGCTGGACAAAGGAAAGGTGGATATATTGTGTGTGCCAGAGACCAAATGGAAGGGGTGTACAGCTGTGTGTATCAGAATTGGGTACAAATAGTTCTATCATGGTGTGTATGGAAGGAGAACTGGTGTAGGAGTTAAACTGAAGAAACATTATGCCAAGAGTGTTTGTGGAGGGGATAAGAGTGTCGGTAGAGTGATGTTTAGGAGGCTGGGAATTGATGGTGTAAACATGACAGTTGTTAGTGCATATGCTCCACTAATTGCATGTGCGATGGATGAGACAGACATACTTTGGTGTGGTTGAATGAAGTAGTGATGATTGTACCCAAGGTGAGAAATTGGTGATTGGAGCAGATTTCAATGGGCATGTTGGTGAAGGGGACAGAGGGAATGCAGAAGTGATGAGTAGGTATGGTGTTAAGCAAAGGAATGCAGAAAGTGAAATGGTGGTGGGGTTTGCAATAGAGGCTGGACATGGCTGTGGTGAATATATAGTTTTACAAGACAGAGGAGCATAGGGTGACATACAAGAGTGGAGGAAGATGCACACAGGTTGATTATCTCCTATGCAGGTGGGCCTGTTTGAAGGGGATTGGTATCTGTAAAGTGGTGACAGGGATAAGTGTAGTTAGGCAGCATGGAATGTTGGTCTGTGGGATGACAGTGATCACAAAGAGGGGAAGAGAGTGTGAGGCAGCACCATGGATCAAATGGTGGATACTGAAAAACAGTGATTGTGAGGTTGAGTTCAGGGAAGAGTTAAGACAGGCAGTGGGTGGCAGTAAAGATTTAGCAAATATCTATATCCAAGCTAGTAAGTGAGATGAGTAGAACAGGGCTTGGTGTGATGTCTACATAGAAGAAGGAGGATGAGGAGACTTAGTGGTGGCATGAGGAAATACAGGGGAGTATACAGAAAAAGAGGTTGCCCAAGGAGAAGTGGGATTTTCAGATAGATGAAGAAAGTAGACAGGTGTATAGAGAGATGGGGTGCATGGTAAAGAGAGTGGTGGCAAAGGCTGAGGATGGGGCATCTGAAGGGTTGTATGTAAGGTTGGACACCAAGGATGGAAAATAGGACTTGTATCAATTGGCTAGTCAGAGGCACATAGCTAGGACGGATGTGCAGAAAATAAGGCTGATAAAGGATAATGCTGGAAGTGTACTCAAGTGAGGAAAGTGTGCCAAGCAGGTGGAAACATTACTTTGATGGGCTGTTGAATGAAAAGAATGAGAGAGAGAGAAGGTGGGATGATGTGGGTATGGTGAATCAGGACGTGCAACAGATTATCAAGGTGGAAGTAAGGACAGCTATGAAGAGGTTTAAGAATCAAAAGACTATTGGTCCAGATGACATACCTGTGGAAGCATGGAGGTGTTTAGGACAAATGGCAGTTGTCTTTTTAACCAAATTGTTTACTGTAATCTTGGATTGAGCTTGAGCTAAGATTTGCCTGAAATCAACTGGACGTATAAGCAAATTTAAGTACACTTTTATCTGGATTTTTTCATATAGTACTACATTTTATTTATTTTTCTTTCTCACTGAATATTAATTGAACTGAAAATTGTGGCTCTGTGTCTCTACAGAGAGCTTGTCTCTACAGAGATCTTGTTAGAAGTGTAGCCATTGATAGCAGTGGGGGGTAGTTTCACTTTGATATTCTGTGTTTTAGCCTAGAGGCTGTCTTGCCTTATATGAGTGGTACCTTTTTATTCTGCTAAATGGCCGGCAAAGATCTGCCTGCAGTTGACTGGATGTATAAGCAAATGCAAGTACACTTTTGTCTGCACTTTTTCATATAGTACTGCATTTTATTTATTTTTGTTTCTCACTGAATATTAATTGAACTGAAAATTGTGGCTCTGTGTCTCTACAGAGAGCTTGTGTCTCTACAGAGATCTTTTTAGAAGTGTAGCCACTGATAGCAGTGGGGAGTAGTTTCACTTTGATATTCTGTGTTTTAGTCTAGGGGCTGTCCTGCCTTATATAAGTAGTACATTTTTTTTTTCTGCTAAATACTTGAGCTTTGGCCAGCTAAGATCTGCCTGCAATCAACTGGACATATAAGTGAATTAAATGCACTTTTATCTGCACTTTTTCATATAGTACTGCATTTTATTCATTTTTGTTTCTTACTAAATATTAATTGAACTGAAAATTGTGGCTCTGTGTCTCTACAGTTAGTTCCCACCCCTTTCCCTGTTCTTGTTTTGGTGTTAATCTTGGTGGCTTTGAAATTGCATGTTCCTCTTGTAAATTTGTATTTGGATACTCCTTCTGGGCCCATCTCATTTGCTCACTCAACTGAGTGCAGTGAGGTCATATTCTGATTTCAGGCATTCCTACTGTGTATAAAGAGAGCATTTGGGAAGGAAAAACATTTTCTAAGCTTGTTTCCTGCCTTTCCTGTAAGTAGTCTAGTTCACATACATATTTACTGTATCCAGGACTATTTCTAAGCTTTTGAGCCCTTAAACCTTTCTGTGTTGGAGGGAAACCTTCTAGCTTAACTTTCTTTCTTAGAACTAGCCAGGTTTTTAGTTTCAGCACTCAATCTGTTTCTTTGAGCTCAGCACTTGTTCAGAACTCGTAAGCACTAAATACGCTACAAATTACTACAGCACTCAACTTTCCTCACTTGTCTAGAGGAAAGCAGTTTTTAGTACTTAATAAATAAGCACCTATCCAGGCATGTCTAAGGGTCAGCTCCTGGTGTTTTCCCTTGTCTACCTGATGAATCTGGGCATCTTGGGGCAATGCAGCAATTGCCTCATGTACCCAGACAACCCCCTCCTCCTACCATCCAACATTACAACCCGTGAGAGATGCACTTATATAGCCAAAGTGGAAGCAAAGCTCTCTTCACCCAAGACTGGACTGGACAGTCAAGAGGAGAAGGTAAACACTTGCACTACACCACACTCATCACATAGTCCCTAAAAACCTACACCACCAAAACACACACATAGAAACACATAACACTTACCTACATTCAGGGAGGTTCTCAATAAAAACCTGCCCAAGCAACAGAGACCTCCAAAGCATAAACAAAAGCAAACTCCACCCCCTAAGACAACCCAAATGACACATAGCCCACAAACTCAGTGTGCCACTCAACAACAGCCCATAAGGCATAACAACGTACCCAACACTCTAGTCATTGGTGACTCTATAGTCAGCACACTGATGTTCCACTCACCAGGCTAAACAAGGAGAAAGTTACTGTCAGCTGCCTGTCGGGTGCCAGGATCCACCAAATAATGCATGCACTCAGGTCACTCCACAATAAGTACAAATATGACTGTCATTGTCCATGTTGGTGTGAATGACCTGAGACGTACCTCCCTGGACTACATGAAAAGAGACATGGAGGAGCTCTCCGATCTTGGAGCCCAGGCAGGTATGACCCTAGCCCTGAGTAGCATCCTGCCATCACCCAGAATGATACCACAGTACATGGACAAAATGATTGACTTCAACAATTGGCTAAGCATCTGGTGTCATTCTACGGGGATCCAGTATTTGTCTGCCTGGGATGACATGATCAACAGACCACTATGCTTTGCCAGAGATGGCCTGCACCTGTCACCCTTGGGATTCTGGATACTGGCTAAGGCTCTTGCCACCCCTATAGTGCCTTTTTTAGGTAAGGTTCAAATGATAAATTCATCACTGCAACAGGTACAAGCAAGCAAAATCTGAGGGTAATGCTACTCAATGCTAGAAGTCTAAACTGTTAAATGCACTCACTCGAGGCACTCCTAAAAATGGAGAACAAAGGCATCTGTGCAGTGAGCACCCCTGCATTACCAGGCTATAATTCATACCACATCTTTCAGCCATCAAACCCGGACCGAAGCCTTAAAGGTGGAGGCATGTCCATATTCATTAAGGATATCCACACCTCCAGGCTAGTTGCACAACATAATGCATCTGAGATTATCTGAGTGCAACTAGCTCTGCGCAAGACCGCAATCCAAATTATAGCTTGCTGCAGACCCCCACCAAGCCCCAGGATTCCCACTCCTCATTTCTTAATACACTGGAAAATATTAGGGAACAACCCAACACCCTAATAATGGGCAATTTCAACTACCCCATCATTAACTGGGAAATCTACTCATGTACCAATGCTTTTGCTCAACGTTTTCTGGAATTCATAAATTCCAACACCTTGGATAAACTTAGTCACACCCTCACCAGGGGTAGCAATATCCTAGACCTGATCATTACCAACATGGGTGACTGGTGTTCCACAGCAGAGGTCAATTCACCATTGATCAGATCCGACCACAAGCTAATCGCCCTAGACATCCACATCCCACCCACAATCCCCATTAGGGAAACCACTGCAAAAAACTTCTCCAAAGCCAACTTCACACTTCTTAAGACAGAAGTGGCAAACTTCATGACACCCATGCAGATGGACAATAGAGGTATGACTATGGAATCCTACACAAATGCACTTTATAAGCACTTACACAAGTGCATGGATCATGCTATCCCTAACAGAACCAAGATGCTATCCTCCAAAAAAAGAAAGCCAATCTGGTGGTCCTCTGCCATAAACAAACTCTACAACAGAAGAAAAACTGTTGCAAAAAAGAGTAAAATCCCATGACTGGAGGAACTCCCTGGTCAGCCTCAGTAAGAAGCTGAGATCCCTCATAAAATCCTCCAAAGCTAGTTACGAAAACAAAATTGCCACTGACTCCAAAGACAACCACAAAGCATTCTATAGCTATGTCAAGAATCTCAATGGCAACACTCAGATCTGCTCTGAGTTACAGTGCAATAGTACTAAATATAAAGAACCAACTGATATTGCCAACATCCTGGCAGATAGGTTCAGTGCGAACTTTACCCCCCTCTCACCTCCTAGAGGGCCCATCTCTATACTGGAAGAATGCAAAGTTCCTGTAATCATGGCTGCACAGGTAAAAAACACACTCTTGAAAGCCAAGAAAACAGCATCCATGAGACCTGACAATATCCCAGGCTGCGCTCTACATGAACTACAGAAGGAACTGGCACCCCACCTAAGTACCATGTTCAATCATAGCCTCACCTCAGGCTTTGTGCCCACTGAATGGCGCACCACAATGGTTATCCCACTCCACAAAGGGGGAGCCATGAAGGACATCGGGAACTTCCACCACATTAGCCTGATGAACCTGGTCTGCAAGGCCATGGAACGTATAATCATGGAACTCATAAACAAAGACACTGGTAATCTTCAAACTCTAGACCCCACCCAGTTCGGGTTTGTAAAAGGCAGATCATGTCTCCTATACCTGATAGACTTCTTTGAAGCAGTCACCAAAGCCATAGATGAGGGTACTGTGGTTCACACAGCCTATCTAGATCTCGCCAAGGTTTTTGACACCATCCCCCACTCTGGAATTACAGATAAACTCACTAGACTAGGTATAAATCCCTATGTGACAAGATGGGTTGCCAACTGGCTCATGGACAGAACCCACACTGTGAAAGTAGCAGACCCCCAAATCCGACTTCAGACCAGTGACAAGTGGAGTACCACAGGGTTCAGTCCTGGGTCCTCTCCTGTTTGGTATCTACTTCTCTGAAGTACAGGCTAACACAGAAGGTCTTTGGCTAACAAAGGTTGCAGATGACTGCAAACTAGGAGCCATAATCAAAACTCCTAACAATGTGGACATCCTACAAAAGGGCCTCACTGAAACAGATGCCTGGTGTCAAAGCCATGGCCTGATGCTCAAAGCCAAAAAGTGCATTTTCATCCCCTTTGGTAAAAACTCTGTACCCATGAACAATCACATAGGTGGCAGTCTACTTAACACCGAAAGTGTGATAAGAGACCTTGGGACACAGGTGGACAACAGTCTCTCCTTTGATAATCACATTGCCACAGTGGTCAGGAAATCCTTCTACATGGCACACCTCATCACAAAAGATATCTCATCCAGAAAAAAATAGGTCATTGTTCCCCTCTACTTATCACTCATTAGACCCATTATAGAGTACAACTCCCCTTTTGGTATGTACCTCACAAGACCTCTACAACAACTGGAAAGGCCACAAAAATACCTCACAAAGAGGATTACTGGTCTCAAACAGATGCCCTACACAGACCGTCTCAAAGAACTCCAGCTTTACTCTGTCGCATATCGCCAACTCAGAGGCGATCTCTGCCTAACATACAAAGCTATGTCAAACCCAGAGCTGTTGGACATGCTCCACTTAAAGAAATCTCAATCCCTCCTAGCTACACACTGTAGAGACCTAAACCTTGTCACCACAATAAACAGAACATGCTGGAGGGATAGATTCCTGTCCCAGAGACTTCCCATACTCTGGAATAGACTACCTATCTATGTCAAACAGAGCTCCTCATTAGCACTCTTCAACAAAAATCTTGATGATTGGACGGGAAATAGGAAATTCACCCTGGGGATCACTTCTGTGGCTCTGTTCAACAGGGGTACAGGAAAATAATTTTCTTGGGTGGCGAAAGCCAGGGTATCTTTTTGGCTAGGCTTATATAGGCCCTAGAGCCTAGTACATACCTATGAACCTATGAAAGTGAGAGGATGCATGAGGAGTGGGTAAAATGTGTTTGAGTACTGATTATGAGTATAAGAGTGGTGTGCAGAGCTGTAGTAACTACAGAGGGATAACACTGATCAGTCACAGCATGAATTAATGGTAAAGGGGGGTGGCAGCTAGGTTAAGAAGGGAGTTGAGGATTACTGATCAGTACTATGGTTTCATGCCAGGAAAGAGCAGTACAGATGCAATGTTTGCTCTGAGAATATTGATGGGGGCATACAGTGAAGGTCAGAAGTAGCTGCTTTGTGTCTTTGTGGACTTAGAGACAGCATATGACAGGATGCCTAGAGAGGAGTTGTGGTATTGTATGAGTAGGTCAGGAGTGGTGGAGAAATCCATAAGAATGCTACAGGATATGTACAAGGCTAGTGTGGATGTGATGAGTTCTGCATTGTGAGTGACAGGTGCATTTAAGGTGGAGGTGTATAGCAGGGATCAGCTATGAGCCCTTTCTTATTTGCAGTGGTGATGGACAGGTTGACAGACATGATAAGACAGGAGTCCCCATAGACTGTACTGTTTGCAGATGACATTGTGGTCTGTAGTGAGAGTAGGAAACAGGTTAAGGACACCCTGGAGAAGTGGAGGTATGGTCTAGAGAGGGGAGGAATGATGGTCAGAAGAACTAAGATGGAATATATGTGTGTGAATGGGAGGGAGGATACAGGAATGGTGAGGATGCAGGGAGTACAGTTTGCAAAGGTGGATAGGTATAAATACTTGGGAACAACAGTTCAGAGTAATGGCGAGTGTGGGGAAGAGGTGAAGAAGAGAGTACAGGCAGGATGTGGGTGGTGGAGAAGAGTGTCAGGAGTGATTTGTGACAGATGAGTGCCATTAAGAGTGATATGGAAGGTCTACAAGAGGGTAGTGAGACCAGCTATGTTATATGGGTTGGAGACATTGGAATTGAAAAAGAGGCACAGATCAGAGCTGGACATAGCAGAATTAATGATGTTAAGCTTTGCACTGAGTGTGATGAGGGTGGACAGGATTAGTAATATGTATGTTAGGAGGTCAGCCCAGATTGGACAGCTTGGGGACAAAGCCAGAGAGTGTCAGGATTATGTTGGTTTGGACATGTGATAAGGAGGTATGCTGAGTATATATGGGAAATGATGAGGCTGCCAGGTAAGAGGAAAAGAGGAAGGCCTGAGATAAGATGTAAGTATGTGATGATAGCGGACATGCAGGTGTTTGATGTGACAGAGCAAGATGCAGAGGACTGGAAGACATGGAGACAGATGATCTGCTGTGGTGACCACTAACGGTTACAGCCAAAAGAAAGAGAGGGTGATGTTGCAATGTCAGTGTTTACAGGCTTACCATATTTGCCAAACATAACACAACTCTTGATGACATAACTACAAATCTGAGGCACACATATGACCAGATCAATCACATATATGAGACAAACATGTATATCATATTTGCATTGACAATTAACATATGGATATCTGAGACATCCCAGTAGCTGGCCTAGCCGTGTCACAGTCAGTATTGTACAACACACACTCCAGTGGTGGTCATATGTGAGCCATCTTTTCCTGGAGTGACTCAGGGCCCTGACCTGTGTTCTGTGTCACTGCAGACAGACACAGATGCTATGCCATAGGTTATGCCCAGCAATATATCAGTACAGCATGTGTTGTTGAGACAGAATATTTTTTGAACTTCCTATTTTCCACATTTACATACCCCCTACTACATCCCTTTACACGCTTAATTGTTTAACATACCTGTGTTTTTTTTTTCGGTTCAGTTGGTATAATCCATCAGTTTCAGTGTGTGTGTGTGTGTGTGTGTGTGTGTGTGTGTGTGTGTGTGTGTGTGTGTGTGTGTGTGTGTGTGTGTCTGTCTGTATGTCTGTCTGTTTGTTTGTTTGTTTGTCTGTCTGTCTGTCTCTCTCTCTCTCTTAGGCCGATGTAGGATATACATCTGTTTTGTATAGGCAGCAGCTTGCCTTTTGTAGGTAATGCTCATAAGCAGCTGATGGCCTGTGCTCCAATTGGTGTCCCCTACTTGCTAATTACATGTAGAACAGCTGAGGTATCATTCCCATACCCAATAGCATGGAAACACACTCCTATAACTGAGTACTTCATGTGGGCATTGCCCTTTTTCCTTGCCTGTGAGAAGGAGTTCATGGAGGTGTGTGACAAACAGCATCACAGAGGGTAGTTGGAAATACCTCTAACAACAAACACTGTGGAGACAGCCCAACAAACTGGGGGAGAAAGTTCAAGACAAGGACAGAATATAAGTATTGCTGTTATACAGCTGAAGTAATGCTAGTTTGATAGGGTTTTGTGGATATGACTGCTCTGCATGAATTTAAGTCTGGTAGTGTTATGTGGCTGACATAACTCTCAACTGTAGGGATAGCCACAGACTGGCCATTGTTTGGAATTTTATATTTGGTGTGTTACTCACACATTGTTTGGCCTTAGGAATCCAGTAGAAGGGTCTATATTAGAACATCGAACATTCAAAATGTCGAGTGTTCCAATACTGAACCCTACCAATCGAAAATACCAAACATCGAAAGTTCAGAACAGTGAATTATTTCCTAGGGAAAAAAAAATTCTCTTCCAAAACACATACACACAACACAAGCACACCAAACAAACAGCAATCCACACACATACACCTAAAATCTTACACCTAACCCTACACTAAACTATACACACACCACTAACTATCCACTTACCTTAAACCAAACCCTAACCTAAGGTCCATCACTATTGCACACTCACCTCACCCGCACCCTAACCCTAACTCATCTAACCCGCCCTAACCCTCATGTCCACACAATCGCACACATACCTAACCCATGCCCTAATCCTAACTCACCTAACCCACCCAAACCCTCATGTCTACACAATCTCCCACATACCTAACCTGCACTCAGTCGCACATTTACCTGAACCTGACCCATAACTTTCCAACAGATTGCTGAAAATACAGAAGCAACAGAAACGGACAACTGAATTCTTTCCCTAGGAAAAAAAATCGGTTTTCTGCTTCTTCGATATTTTCAGCGTTCACTGAAAATGGCTTGATATTAGAACACTCAACATTTTAAATGTTCGGTGTTCTAATATAGACCCCAGTAGCATACTCTGAGGATTGCAGTCAGTAAATGGTAACATCCATGTGTGTTTCTGACTTCATATCCCTCAGAACAGATATGTTACAACAACCCTGTTACACCAGCAACTTTCTCAGTTTATAACAGCAATATGTCAATAATGCCCCTATATTTGGGCTTCTGCCCCCAAGTATGTCAGGCTTTGAACAGTTGTCATGCTGTGAGAGCTGGATAGGTATAGTATATCGTTATATAATGACTTCATTTCTGATATCATCCCAGTGATGTATCAGACTGCCAGACATGTTATTTGTACGAGGCCTTATATATGAGGACAAAGCCTGGACGTTCTGTGGGACTCTATACAGTTGAGAGGACTGTGTATTTCTGGCAATTGTTGACAGACTGTCAGGACTGTGTAGCAGTGTATTGTGAATGTGTTATTTGGCTTGTGTAGGGGGGGGTAGATGTAAGTGTTATGGGTCCTTTTCTATCTGACTTTGCATGCTGCTCCAGTTGCTGGTGCTCTATCAGCTGTATATGTTTGTAGAGGCAGACTGACACATGTCCCATACCACAGTCAGCCATAAGACTACACTATGAATTGGGCAGTATATGTAGGGGTATTGTGTGAGTGGCAAACATGCTGATGAGTTTGTTCACACAGCCCATATACTTGACTGTTCATGTGGCTTACCAGGATGTCACTTTGAATGTGATGAGATTGGTTCTGGGTATGCACTTTCACACTGGTGTCTGTTTGTCAGTGCTGTTACATCCCTGTAGTGCCTGATATATTTGCAATTACATGTGTTCTCCCCCATAGCAAAATTCGGTTAGTGTTGTGTCAGTCTGTCTGTAGCTTAGACATTACTTGGTGACACGCCTAGCAGCTCAGTGTAGTTTCCCTACTTTGATGTTATGTCCAGATATTTATCAGATGTACTGTTGCCTGGCCCCCATACATGTTGTGTATGCCTGACACATCAGTGGGATGATGTAAAGATTTATGTCAGTAACTAGTGGGGAGTAATTTGGGTTTAGACTTGGGTTATTCCAGTCAATATATGTTACATCAGACAGGAGGGTGTTACTGCAAAAACTGTGTCACCTTATCTACTAGAGTATTTGGGATATGTTCCCAATTTCATTGTTTTACCCCCCCCCCCTTTGTCAGGCTTGGTCCAGATTTATTGCACTAAGGGGTTCTGAGCATACCTCTCGACTGGCCAGATTGTTTCAGACTGTCCAAGTTTATTGCTCATATTTCTGGTCTGTTCCACAGAATCATTATTTTCATTTCTGTAGTAAATCACTGTGATGATCTGAGGATTCCTGCCAGTAAATGATGACATACATTTCAGTTTCAGAACTCACATCCTTCTGAACTTGTATGCTGAGACAAACCGTGTTACTGTAGCAACATTCTACATTTATAACTGCAGTACATTATGTCCCTGGTCTTGGCTCATTGTCCCCCCATTTTTGACAGCCTTTGTCAAGAATTCTTTCACTAAGAAGTGGAGTGGTATATATATATATATCTAATATATGGGTACCCTACACATGGTCGACATTTCACAATGTTGAAGATCGACATTTGAAATGCTGACCATGCGGAACCGGCAACTCCATACAGTGCGGAATGGAAAGATTTCAGAGTTGGTATATTTAAGTTATGGGGAGTGGGGGGTGCATAGGGGGATGTTTCCCCCTGCTAGTAGTTTGAAGGTAAGTTACTGCTGTGTTATTTTTTTATATTTAATGGTCGACATTTTGAATGTCGATCATATGGTCTCGGCCAAATTGTCTGTGACATTATGAAATGTTAACCGTGTATAGTAGATCCATATATATATATATATATATATATATATATATATATATATATATATATATATATATATATATATATATATATATATATATATATATGTTCCTTTTTTGATATTGTATATATTCTGTACATATTTGGTTTATATGAATAGCTCCATATATCTGATGTATACACTTTTTAATATTTATCTATCATCATACACATCTATATGTGTGTATGGATACATGCTGGAGGGATAGATTCCTGTTACAGAGACTCCCCATGCTTTGGAACAAAATTCCTAACTACATTAGGCAGAGCCCCTCACTAACACTTTTCAAGAGAAGCCTTGATTAGTGGATGGGTAACAGAAAATACACCCCTGGGATCACTTCATTGGCTCTGCTTGACAGAGTCTCAGATAATTAATCAATGGGGCAGCGAAAGCTGACACACTCTGGCTAGACTTATAAATGCCCTCAGGCAGGTAGCCTAGTACCTACCTATGAACTTATGAACCTATGTGTAGATATATATATATATATATATATATATATATATATATATATATATATATATATATATATATATATATATATATATATATATATATATATATATATATATATATATATATATATATATATATATATATATATATATATACTCTAAACATGACCGATTCCACAGTGTTTTTTTTTTCTACTATTTTATATCTGTACTGAATGATATATTTGAAAATGCAGCATTTGTTATTACAGCTCAGATGGTGTAGTGGTACATTGCTGTGCTATGGTGTACAGGGTCCTGGGTTCAAGTGTGGCAGGGAAGATTATTTTGTTGCTGGGCAGAACAGTGGCTGGTTGAGACAGGGTGATTAAGGCAGTCTTAAGCAGTTGTAAGCAAGTTTGCGTGATGGTAAGTGATGCCAACACATGGTTAAATGGGAAACTGCTTAATCTGTGTGGGCATCACTTAGCATCACACAAACTCTCTTATTGCTGCTTACTGCTGCTTACTCCCACTTAACCCTGTGCTAATTTCTTTAAAAGATAGGAAAAAAGGGCTGATAGGAAAGTGTTGAAAAAGGGGGCATGCAGAGGGAAAAACAATATGAAAAACAGCTAGGGATGTGTAGGATGGGGGTAGGGAAGGTCCATAGCAACAGCTGTGCATTTGTACAGAATTTGGAAGTGAATTTGGACACTCAACCCCCTGAGAGAGTGTTGAAGACAGCAGTAATATGTTAAGCCAATTAGACCAGATTACGTGTCCAGTGGACACATGCAAAATGGACAGCTATGTATTAGGTGACATTTTTTTTTGAGAACAGATTGCCCTGTTTTTTTTTTTTGTTTTTTTTTTTTCTAATAAGGTGAGAGTGGGATGTTGGGGTAGGATAGTAGGTACATTTGGAGAGGTAAGTTGGATAGGAAGATAGAAAAGACAGACAAGACAGCAGACAGAGGCGGTATATGACACACGTGGGGGTAAATATCTTGGACGGGGAGGCTAGTTGGGAATCAGACGCCCACGAGCCCCCAAGTGGATACAGTGGGACTGAGGTCCCCACCCATGGGCAGTCACGACTGCACCTTCACCGCCCCAAAGGTGGATGTGCAGGGGGCTGAGCAGGAGGGGTAGACTGACCCTCAAGATGTACCACACAGCCTACAAACTGGCATAGTTGACCTCCAATCCCCTTTTGAAGCTCACTACGCACCAATCCCCGGACTTGGCTACGGGTGACAGTGTCCTGTCTGTGCCTGCTCCCGGGGGGGATGGGCTACATTGCCTTAGGTGGTTCCACCCGTAAGTGATGCAGGACCAGCAGATGAAGAGGTCCCCGGTTGGGTCCCAGACGTGCTTGGGCCTGGTGCCATGGCCAGTTGAGGCAGGACAGGTGAATCCGCTGGGTTTGGCCTTCCCAGATGTGCTATGGTGTTGAGGTTTTACAACATATGTTGGTTAGTCATGAACAACACATTCCAGGATTAGTTATAACAGCATGCATGGGTGTTCCCATTCCATTAACCCAAAACAACAGATTTGAAACAGTTGCATAGCAAACAGAACACATGCATATATGGAACCACAGTTGGGAGTATAACGGCATGCAGGTTACATTGATAGCAACAGGCCCCCAATTATAGTATTTGAATAGGGAACATTAATATTCAAACATTTAAATATTTGTAGAACAATAGGACACATGTCCCAACAGTAGGTTTAGTGAAAAACATACCCATTGATTTATATGTTTAGATTATTGATGCAGATAGGATGGGGAGAGAGAGAGATGTCAATTAACAACTTTATAGGCTTCAATTACTCATAGTTTTAATGATCATTGCTCTAATCATTACTCTCCAGGTATTAAATCACTTTACATCGACATATGACCTTGGGTTGGGCAGTGGTATGTTTGTACACAGTGTATAATTACAGCCTTCTTACAGCTAATTTATACCTTTTCTTACCAGGCAGACTTGTGGAGAAAATTTCTGTTGACAGTACCTGACTGTGTCTACCCGCAGTCACATAGTCAAGGTTACATATATGCACTCATACTGTGTGTGTGTGTGTGTGTGTGTGTGTGTGTGTGTGTGTGTGTGTGTGTGTGTGTGTGTGTGTGTGTGTGTGTGTGTGTGTGTGTGTGTGTGTGTGTGTGTGTGTGTGTGTGTGTGTGTGTGTGTGTCTGTGTGTGTGTGTGTGTGCTACTGCCATACTCCACCTCAATTTCTATCAGTCACCCATGGTGTTGGTGGCAGTGACCACAAGCTGTGACAGTGTGACACTTGAGGGACATTTCTTGGAGGAGACTACTTGGTGTATGTACTTATCTTGCTGTCATTTGCAGCCTTGGGGTTGGACAGTGAGTGTCGTACACAGTGTATAATTACAGCCTTCTTATAGCTCATTTATACCTTTTCTTACCTGGTGGACCTGTGCAGGAAATTTCTCTTAACACTACCTGACAGTTTTTATCCATATTCACATAGTCAATGTTACATATGTGCACTCATAGTGTGTGTGTGTGTGTGTGTGTGTGTGTGTGTGTGTGTGTGTGTGTGTGTGTGTGTGTGTGTGTGTGTGTGTGTGTGTGTATTTTCCTGAATTTTTCTACACATATTCACATATTCCTGGGTGAAATTATGCATGCAGCTTACTACCAATCCCGGCATTCTAACTGTTCCTGTTTGTGCAAAAAAAAATACAAGTTTGTGTTTCATCAGAATGAGCTGTTGAGGAACTGTTGTTTTTTGTTTGACTGTTTTCCGCCTAATACACTCTTGGTTGTACAATCTGACCCTGTAATTCTGACATTCATGCATGACAGATAGTTGTTTTACTGTGTATTCATACTTTGACATAGCACAGTCTGGGAAACACTGGTTAACATAACATTATTATTCAGGTATCAGATCTTGGTGCATGGAACATTTCATATAGTTAATCTCCTGTTTTACAACTCCACAATCTTTGTCAGATGAACCTCAATTATTTAATGCTTTCAGAGCACTGACTGGTGACATTCTACTCCTTTCTATTTATTTTCCCCAAATACTACAAGCTAGATTTGTACTCACCAGACTCACAATGCAGCCTTAGCAGCCTGCTGGCATGGGGGTCCAAGTTTGCAGCCCTGTCATCTGCAGCTGTACAGGAGATAGAGAAACATATATGCATACCTATCCATCACATACACAGGCTGAACTTTGGTAAACACTATTTGATACTGATACTTACACACATCTGGAACATTCTCTGCCCATGCCTCTTGGACCCACTGGTCCAAGAGCTACCTCTTCATATGCTTCAAGTCAGTGAAATGGTGCTGAACCTGCTCACCAGTCCGAGGGATGTCAGTGGCACTGGTGAGATCATGAGATCATGTGCAAGATGCCCCAGGCCTCCGCTTTGTATTGGGAGCCCTGGTACTGGTCCTGTAGCAGTCTCCCTTGATGGTCTTTTAGTAGGAGTTCAACCATGACCCTGGACTCCTGAATACTCCAACACTGCACCCAAAAGCACACACCCTCACCAACGACAGCCATAGTGCCTGCAGTTATGAGCTACTACTGGTTATGGGCTGTATTCCTGCCTGCAAGGTTTAAATAGGGATGATTTTGAATATGCTGAGCTGAATTAAATGACACAAACCTGCTTAGCAAAGATAAGCATTTCTTAAAGGGGTAGATGCTAAGTACTGCTTACCAGTGTGCAAATCCACTTAGCTACGCTAATTATTGGTAAGCATTTAAATTTAAATAATGCTTACACTGCATAAGCATAATTTAGCATTGTTCAGCTTTCATTTTGTGGACTATCAAGATTGTGGGGATGGTTCCTCATTAATAACATATTATGTACGTTTAGCTTCCATAACATCCCCCTATGTGCTTTTCTTACATTATATTCTTGTGTGGCTATACTGTATGGGACACGTGTTTATATGGAGGTTTCACATCTTTACTACACTGATACCTCACATTTGGACCTACTACACTACCCGGTTAACAAATATAATTATTTACTACCTATTTATAAAAAAAAAATGTGTAGGGCTACTTTCACATATAAACGTGAATGGACTGATTTGGGGCTTGAACCATTAATTACTGCATGCAAGGTGACAGCGTTAACGACTACGCTATCTCATTTTGGACATTTTGGCTGTATATTTCTATTTAGCTCCTTCAGATATTTAAGCTATGCTGCACACAACTGTGTGACACACACACATGCTCAGATATGCTTAAACATTAGTGGATGGGAAAAAAAAATATTTGTGTTATTTTTCTTAGTTTAGGGATATGCACATAGCTAACAGTCATACATTTCCACCTTTTAGAGCATAAAATCTGAACAAAGCCTAACATGATGCGGGGACAAAGAGGGACAGATTTTAAATATTGCTCTTACAAACTTTGAAAGCTGATAGAATAATAAGTTTTGCTTTAACATGACTTATTTGAAGGATGTGGAGTCTTAGACTCAAATCTTTGTCATTATTTAATGACTTCAAGCCTCAGCTCTTTGCCAAGACAGTGGAAGGAATACACCTAACATATGAGGCACAAATCTGGACATTCTGCAAATATCTGTTCAGTTGGGACATATGCTAACAGTATCCACTTCCTGTGTGCAGTGGTCATGTTTACTGTGCAAGCACTGTTCGGACATGCCCCTGCAGTCATTCACAGATCATGCCCGTGCAGGTTATGCAGCAGCACACCTTCATGAATATGCAAGGAATGCTGTTGTGCTGCATGGGCAAAATCCAGTCCATGCAAGAATAGACTTATTCATGCACAGAGCCTTCAGGAATCCCAGGGAGAGTCTGTAGTTCAAAATTCCTTCTAGCTGTGGTTGCTAACACCAAAAATAATATTTGCCAGTGCAGGACCTTCAAATACAGCCTGACTCCTTGTTGAAAAGGAAAGCATGTTAATTTCTCTAACACAAAATTTAGCTCTCAGGAGGGACCATGATCTTTGAAGGGTTGACTCGGTAAAAGTACACCTCAAAGAAAAGCCTTACAGATCTTTAGGGGTATTAGTGATGAAGATTTGAGCTCTCCAATAGAAATTAGAAATGGCTGCTAGATGTGCCTTCAAGATTTAGTAGAGTAACCAAAAATGCAAGCAGAATGGCAAGAACAAGAGAGGTAAAGGGAGTGACCCCCTCAATAACTCATCCAGATAGAAAATTAATTTTTGCCCATAGTAGTGCAATTCTGGGCTGTGGTCAGAATTTGGATCACACTTGGCAGGTAAACCGGGTCTCTGGCCATTAATGGAAATTGAGAACTATGCAGTTAGTCTGAGGCAGAGTAGGTCTGGATGAAGCTTACTGGATTGTTGGACATGGAGACCAGGGTGAGGCTGTAGAAGAAGAAAACATTTCTTTAATAGTTGAAGCCATAACATAGAACCAACTTTGCTGGGGCTAAACTAGAGCTATGAGGTTGACTTTGGTCCTGTACAGCTATGCTTTCTGTAGAAAATTCAATATTAGAGCAATGGAGGAAAGGCATAGAGAAGTCATGGGAATCACTGGAGACTGGAGTGCCCTGTGGGGTCTACCCCTGTGGACTGATTAAAGGAAAGAAGCTACTGTACTTGGATTTGTTTGGCAATGCAAAAAAGTTGCAGTAAGGCTCTGACAATAGCAGAAAATCATTTGATAAACCTCAATGAGAAATGCTCCATCAAAAAGAGTATGCACAGATTCAATAATCAACTTCCACAAATAACTTCAGCACCACTTAAAATTTTGAGGAAGCAAAATCAGTTGAGCTATTGTCACCCTGAGTAACCACTCATGCAACATCAATAGGCATATGTAGGGCCTTTCCACTAAAGAACTGGCTTGTCCCAGCATATGAATTGCTACCAGATACAGATGACAGTTTATTTTGCATTTTTGTAGTCTCATGGCCTCCAAACACAGGGGATAGAGCTTGATTTTCTCAGTTTGTTGATATACCACACTACTGACATGCTGTCATAATGGGAAAGGAGGTCCTGAAGAGCTTGCAAGGAGATAAGAACTATTCTCATTTCCACGGAATTTATGTCCACAGTGACCTCTTATTGTGCCCATGTCCCATGGAGCATCTGCCTTAAGCAATATCCTTCCACCTAAAAGCTGCAGCCATGGTGACAATGAGACTGGGGACAGGAGGAGAAAGGAATAGACCTTTGTTAAATGTTTGTTAACCTTTGACCAAAAGCAGAGGTGTGTCTATATTCATTAAGGATATCCACACCTCCAGTCTAGTTGCTCAGCATAATGCATCCGAGGTTATCCAAGTGCAACTAACTCTGGGAAAAACTGCAATCCAAATTGTAGCTTGCTACAGATCCCCCACCATGCCCCAGGATTCCCACTCCTCTTTTCTTGATGTACTGGAAAATATCAGGGTCCAACCAAACACCCTTATAATGGCAACTTCAACTACCCCACCATTAACTGGGAAAACTATTCATGTACCAACTCCTTAGCTCAATGCTTTCTGGAATTGCTAAACTCCAATGCCCTAGATCAACTTATCCATACCCCCACAAGGAAAACAATATCCTAGACCTAGTCATTAACAACATGAGTGACCGGTGTTCCACAACTGAAGTCAACTGCTCATTGGTCCGATCCGACCATAAGCTTATCACCCTTGATATCCACATCCCAGCCCCACCCCCCATTAAGGAAACCACAGTAAAATTTTTCTCCAAAGCCAACTTCATGCTTCTTAAGACAGAAGTGGTGAACTTCATGACACCCATACTGATGGATAATACAGTTACAACTGCTGAATACTACACAAATGCACTCTATAAGCACTTACATGAGTGCATGGATCGTGCTATCCCAAACAGAACCAAGACGCTGTCCTCCAAAAAAAGAAGCCAATCTGGTGGTCCCCTACTATAAACAAATTGTACAACAGAAGGAAGAAACTGTTGCAAAAGAGAGTAAAATCCCATGAGTGGAGGAGCTCCCTGGTCAGCCTCAGTAAGAAGCTGACATCCCTTATAAGATCCTCCAAAGCTAGCTATGAAAACAAAATTGCCACTAAATCCTAGGACAACCACAAAGCATTCTATAACTATGTCAGGAATCTAGATGGCAACACCCAGATCTGCTCTGAGTTACAGCACAAAGGCATGAAAATTACAGAACCAATTGATATTGCCAACATCCTGGCAGATAGGTCCAGTGCTAACTTTACCCCACCTCCCCCTAAAGGGCCCATATCTATACAGGAAGAATACAGAGTCCCTGTAATCACAACTACGCAGGTAAAAGCTGCACTCTCTAAAGCCAAAAACACAGCACCCATGGGACCGGACAACATCCCAGGCTGCATTTTACATGAACTTCAGAATGAACCGGCTCCCCACTTAAGCATCATGTTCAATAATCGCCTCGGATCAGGCTTTGTGCCCACACTGAATGGCGCACAGCAACAGTTATCCCACTCCACAAAGGGGGAGCCACCACTGATCCTGGGAACTATCAACCTATTAGCCTGACGAGCCTGGTCTGCAAGGCCATGGAATGTATCACCATGGAACTCATAAACAAAGACATTGGTAACCTCCAAACTCTGGATCCCACCCAGTTCAGGTTTGTGAAAGGCAGATCATGCCTTCTGAACCTGATCGACTTCTTTGAGGCAGTCACCAAAGCCGTGGATGAGGGTAAGGTGGTTCAAACAGCCTATCTTGACCTCGCCAAGGCTTTTGACACCATCCCCCATTCTGGAATTATAGCTAAACTTACTAAACTAGGTATAAATCCCTATGTCACAAGATGGTTTGCCAACTGGCTCACTGACATAACCCACACTGTAAAAGTTGCAGACTCCAAATCTGACCTCAAAGCAGTGACAAGTGGAGTACCACAGGGTTCTGTCCTGGGACCTCTCCTGTTTGGTATCTACTTCTCTGAAGTACAGGCTAACACAGAAGGCCTCTGGCTAATGAAGTTCGCAGATGACTGCAAACTAGGAGCCATAGTCAAGTCCTCAAATGATGTGGACATCTTACAGAAGGGCCTCACTGAGACAGATGCCTGGTGTCAGAGCCATGGCCTCAAGCTCAATGCCAAAAAGTGCAGTGTCATCCCCTTTGGTAAAAACTCTGTACCCATGAACTACCACATAGGCAGCAATCTACTTAACACTGAATGTGTGATAAGAGACCTTGCGACCCAGGTGGACAGTAGTCTCTCCATTGATAGTCACATCGCCACAGTAGTCAGGAAGTCCTTCTATGTGGTACACCTCATCATAAAAGGGTTCTCATCCAGGAAAAAATAGGTCATTGTTCCCCTCTACTCGTCACTCATTAGACCCATTATAGAGTACAACGTCCCTTTTGGAATGTACCTCACAAGACATCTGCAGCAGCTGGAAAGGCCACAGAAGTACCTCACAAAGAGGATTACTGGCCTCAAACAAATGCCCTACACTGACCGCCTCAAAAAACTCCAGCTTTACTCCATAGCATATCACCTACTCCGAGGTGATCTCTGCCTAACATATAAAGCTATGTCAAACCCAGTGCTGTTGGACATGCTACACCTAATGAAATCCCAATCCCTCCAAGCTACACGCTCTAGGGACCTAAACCTTGTCACCACAATAAACAGGACACGCTGGAGGGATAGATTCCTTTCCCAGATACTTCCTATACTCTGGAACAAGCTACTCATCTATGTCAAGCAAAATTCTTCATTAGCACTCTTCAAGAAAAATCTTGATGAGTGGATGGGAAATAGGAAATACACCCCAGGGATCACTTCTGTGTCTCTGCTGGACAGTGGCACAGGAAAATAACTTTTTTGGGTGGCGTAAGCTATGGAACCTTGCTGGCTAGGCTTACATAGGCCCTTGGGCCGATAACCTAGTACCTATCTATGAACCTATGTTCCTTTATAAATGCCAGAGTAGGTCAGTATGACTCAGTCTGGAAAGAAGAATATTTTGTGAAAGAGGTTCTGAAATCTGAGGCTACTGTACATTAATATTCAGAACTATCATGTGAAACTTTACAATTGGAAATAAGTAAATGGGTATAGTCATTAATGGTGAAACCATAGGAACCCACATTTCACTCAGAATGGGCTTGGACAGGAAAAGAAAAAAAAATAACTGCTATCAGTAAGGGTGAAATGCCCCTGGAGTGAGGCAGGCAATTTTGCTCACTGTGTTCAGGTGAGATCTTACAAAGATATTTGCCTACAATGGTGCCATCTGAGTCTTTGCAGTGTTCACTGTAATCACTAAGGACAGGAACAGCTACAGTGATTCTCTTCTAGGGGCAGCTATGAGCCAGTCATCCAAGTAAGTGACAACCTTGACTCCATGTAGTCTCAGGTGAGCTGCAACTGTTGACATGCTTTAGTTACCCTGGTGGCTGAGAGAAGACCATATAGGAGGTTTCTAAACTAGAAGTGACTGGCTCCAAACTGGAAGTGTAAGAACTCACTGGACACCTTGCCAATTTTTATGCACAGATAGATATCCTAGAAGAAGACATGTATGTTTAGGTCTCTTTGGATCCAAAAAAGGATGTCAAAAAATGAATTATCTCTGGTATGGCAGGGCCTTTTGGATAGCCTTTTCTATAAAACATCTACCAACTCTTGTTTGTCTGTCTCTTTTGATGGGGTGGGATGTTTGTAAAAAGGATGCAAGGTGACTTGGAAGGGGAAACTGTTGAAGTTATGTAGCTATTAGATATCAGTTCTTGTTGCACCTGACCTGTCATGATGTGAGATGGAAGGACATTTGACCTCTGATTGCTTTCAGAGGCAGACATTTGGATAAGACTTCAGGGATTCTGTTGTGTATTCCCAGAAAGTGGGCTATGGAAGCCCTGTCTTTTTTTTACAGACCCCTTTTGCCTCTAATGTGGCACCCGTTAATGAAGGTTTGTCAATCTTGGGAAGTTTTGTCTAAAGAATGCCTGAAGGAAGGCTGTTGAGCCTTCAGAATCACAAATTATTTGTACTTTTCTGGTTCTTAGAGTAGGTCCTTTGAGTAGTGGAGAAACTGGCACTAGCTCCCGTGAGCATCCTTCCTTCTTGCTCTTATGTTAATTTGACCATATATCTCATTTCCTCTCTGCTTTTACTGGCTTGTGTGAGTAAGCACAATATTATCATTTTGTGAAATCACTCCCCTTCAACTATTTAAATTTATTAGCCATCCTACTGTATTCCATAGTACCAGAATACAAAAGTAACCACCCCCTTTCAATCTATCTTGATGTTTTAAAAATAGTGACTCTCCACTAAAACTTAACTTTTTAGACAGGTAAAACTTAAGTTACCTCCTTTCACATCTAACTCCTCTAGTGTACACTGCAGTGTTTAGGATAAACTATTTTTTTCATCTTACCTTTAAGCATCCCTTTGACTAGTACTTGCTCTAAAACCTGCTGGAAAGCACTAGGAAGCCTTACACTGATACAGGCACTCAACTCTCCTTGTTAATAAAGATAAATAAATCGTAGGCACTAAACAGCCTATAATTGCAAAGTACCTTGCTAAGGGTAAGGGAAAACAGCTCTTGTACTTTACAAAAAAAAAGCACCAAAGCAGGCATGCCCAAGAGTCAGCTTCCGGTGATTTCTCCTATCCACCTGGTGAATCTGGGCATACTGGGGCAATGCAGCAATTGTCTCATGTACACAGACAACCCTCTCCTCCTACCACCCAACACTACAACCTGTGGGAGATGCACTTACATAGCCAAACTGGAAGCAAAGCTCTTTCCACCCAAGATTGTGCTAGACAGTCAAGAGGAAAAGGTTAACACCTGCATTTCACCTCAAGCAACACATAGCCCTTCTAAACCCACACCACCAACACCCTCACATAGCAACACTAAACTCTAATATGTGGAGACCCTTAACAGTAACCTGCCCAAGCAACAAGGACCTCAGAAGCTGAAACGCAAATAAACACCAATCACAATTAAAGTGTTAAATAGCTTACAACACCAGTGTGCCACCCAACAACAGCCCCTAAGGCAAGACAATGTACCCAACACTTTAGTCATAGGTAACTCCATAGTCAGGCATGCTGATGTCCCACTCACCAGACTGAACAAGGAGAAAATTACAGTCAACTGCCTGTCGGGTGCCAGGATCCACCACATAACGCATGCAGTCAAGTCACTCCACAACAAGTACAAATATGACTCTGTCATTGTCCATGTTGAGTACTTCCCTGGACTACATGGAAAGAGACATGGAAGAGCTCTTGGATCATGTGGCCCAGGCAGGTATGACACTAGCCCTGAGTAGCATCCTGCCTTTGCCCAGAATTATACCACAGTATAAGTACAAAATGATTGACTTCAACAATTGGATAAGTTTCTGATGTCATTCAAAGGGGATCCAGTATCTGTCTGCCTGGGATGACATGATTGACAGACCACGATGCTTTGCCAGAGATGGTCTGCATCTGTCGCCCCTGGGATTCAGGTTACTGGCTAAGGCTCTTGCCACCCCTATAGTGCCTGTTTTATTCAAAGTTCAAAGGACAAAAGGTACAAACATGCAAAATCTGAAGGTAATGCTACTCAATGCTAGAAGTCTAAACCTCAAAATGCACTCTCTCGAGGCAATCCTAAAAACGGAAAACATCGATATCTGTGCAGTAACTGAGATCTGGTTCAAGGCTCCAGAGAGCATCCCTGTAATACCAGGCTACAACTCTTACCACACTTTTCGGCCACCAAACCAGGACCAAAACACTAAAGGTGGAGGAGTGTCCATATTCACCAAGGATATTCACACCTCCAGGCTAATTGCTCAACACAATGCATCTGAAATTCTCCAGGTGCAACTAACACTAGGTACGACTGCAATCCAAATTGTAGCTTGCTACCGATCCCCCACCATGCCCCAAGATTCTCACTACACCTTTCTAAACATACTGGAAAATATTAAGATACAACCAGAAACCCTAATACTGGGTGATTTCAGCTACCCTGCCATTAACTGGGAAAACTACTTGTGTACCAACACCTTTGCCCAACGGTTCTTGGAATTCATAAATTCCAGTGCCCTGGATCAACTAATCCATAGTCCCAGCAGGGGCTCAAATATCCTAGACCTGGTCATTACCAACATGGGAAATCGATGCTCCACACCTATGGTCACCCCCTCATTGGTCAGGTCTGACCATAAGCTAATTACTCTTGACATCCACATCTTCCCCACCCCCCAGTAAGGAAACCTCTGTAAAAAGAAATTCTCCAAAGCCAACTTCATGCTACTCAAGTCAGAAGTGACAAACTTCATGACACCCATGCAGACGGGAACTGAAAGTTCGACTGCTGAATCCTACACTGAGGCACTGTACGAGCACATCCACTCATGCATGAATCGTGCCATCCGGAATAGAACCAAGACTCCCTCCTCCAAAAAAAGGAAGCCAACCTGGTAGTCCCCTGCCATAAACAAACTTTACAACAAAAGGAAGAAACAGTTGCAGAAAAGAGGAAAATCCCAGTATGCAAAAAACTCCCTTACCAGCCTCAGTAAGAAGCTGAGATCCCTCATAAAATCTTCCAAAGCTAGTTACGAAAATAAAATTACCAAAGATTCCAAAGACAACCACAAGGCATTCTATAGCTATGTCAAGAATCTAAATGGCAATGCTCAGATCTGCTTTGAGCTACAACATAATGGCATTAAATATACTGATCCCAAGGCTATTGCCAATATCCTGGCAGATTGATTCAGTGACAAACTCCACCCCCCTCTCATCCCCTTAAGAGCCCATCTTAATACAGAAAGATTGCCAAATTCCAGAAATAATGGCCACACAGGTAAAAACCACACTCTCCAAAGCTAAGAATACAGCATCCATGGGACCAGACAACATCTGGGCTGTGTACTACATGAACTACAAAATTAACTGGCACCTCACTGAAGTGTCATGTTTAATCATAGCCTCACCTCAGGCTTTGTGCCCACTGAGTGGTGCACAGCTACAGTTATCCCACTCCACAAGGGGGATCCATCTTGGATCATGGGAACTACTGCCCCATCAGTCTGACGAGCCTGATCTGCAAGGCCATCGAACTTATTACCATGTAACTTATAAACAAAGACATTGGCAACCTTCAAACACTGGACGCCACCTAGCTTGGGTTTGTGAAGGGACGATCTTGTCTCCTGAAACTGACTGGCTTCTTTGAATCAGTCTCTAGAGCTGTGGATGAGGGTAAGGCAGTCCACACAGCCTATCTGGACCTCACCAAGGCCTTCAACACCATCCCCCACTCTGGAATCATAGATAAACTTACTAAGCTGGGCATTAATCCCTACATCACTTGATGGGTTGCCAACTGGCTTACTGACAGAACCCACACTGTAAAAGTAGCCGACTCCAAATCCAGCTCCAGACAAGTGACAAGTGGAGTACCTCAGGGTTCAGTCCTGGGACTGCTCTTGTTTGGCATCGACTTCTCTGAAGTACAGGCTAACATTAAGGGACTCTGGTTAACAAAGTTTGCAGATGACTGCAAACTGGGAGCCATTATTAAATCCAAAAATGATGTGGATACTCTACAAAAGGGCCTTACAGAAACAGATGCCTGGTACCAGAGCCATGGGCTCAAGCTCAGTGCCAAGAAATGTATAGTTATCCCCTTTGGGAAAAAACACGTACCCATGAATTACCACATAGGTGGCAGTACACTAAACACTGAAAGTGTGATAAGAGACTCAGGGACACAGGTGGACAGTGGTCTCATCTTTGATAACCACATCACCACAACAGTCAGGAAATCCTTCTATGTGGCTTTTCATCCAGAAAAAAGGAGGTCATTGTCCCACTGTACTCATCCCTCATTAGACCCATTAAAGAACACAATGCCCAATTTGGTATGTACCTGTCAACACATCTGCAACAACTGGAAATGCCACAGAAATACCTCACTAATAGAATCACAGGCCTAAAGTAGATGCCCTATGCTGACCATCTAAAAAATCTCCAGCTGTACTCTGTCACCTATCATCTACTCAGAGACGATCTCTGCTTAACATACAAGGCCATGTCAAACCCAGAGCTGTTGGACATGCTACACTTAAAGAAATTCCAATCCCTCAGAGCCACATGCTACAGGGATCTAAACCTTGTCATCACAATGAACAAAACATGCTGGAGGGATAGACTCTTGACCCAGAGACTCCCCAGACTCTGGAATAGACTGCCCATACATGTCAAGCGGAGACCATCTTTGCCCCTCTTCAAAAGAAACCTTGAAGATTGGATGGGAGATAGGAAATTCACCCCAGGGATCACATCAATCACCCTGCTAGACAGGGGTCCAAGGAAGTAAATATTGTGGGAAGAAATAGCCATGAATTGTTATGGCTAGGCTTGTATAGGCTTTAGGGCCAATAGCCTAGTACCAACCTATGAACCTAATTCTTGAGTAAATTATCTTTCACTAGTTGAAATAACAGGGATTCATCATGTGGGGTGTTTATCCAGGATGCCTTGAAGTTTCCTGAAAAGTTACAGACCCTAATTCTAACATGTCTCCTTATGGCTATGCTAAACCCTGCTACTCCTGCTGCCATGTCAACCACATTGTTTGAGAGTCTCATGGACAATGACAGTCCGCTTGTCATCATTAACACCTGTAATTCCAGCTTGTGGCACAAATTGCGCCAACTTCTTCACTGTATCAATTGTTCTCTCTGTAATGTCCCAATAAAAGTGTGATGTTTCAGGTAATTCAACAAGAGAGAATACACTTGATGCATAATCATGCTTGCCAAAATGACCCATGGCTCATGAATCCCAGGCAGATGAATTGATGGGCTCTCCTCAGATGGCCCCTCTTGGTGGTGTCTGCCACTGCAAAGGAATCAGCTATGAGAGCCTTACTACAGAGCTGTCTGATTGTCTGTGCTGGGGGGGTCTGAATATTCTTATATGGCTTTCTTAGGGTAGGATCTGCAATGTCAGGTTCTTGCCATAACCTTCTGTCTGCCAAGTCAATCATGTAATCAGTAGAAGGGACCATCAGTTGCAACAAAGCAGTGTGAAAAGTCTTATGCAAGATGTATTTCTCAGGCAAGCTTTTGGTCCACTGGTCAACAGCCTCTCTATTGCATTGGGGTTATTGAGAGGGAACTGGGGGAAGCTTTCCTTTTCTACACATCTGTGCCCAGGGCAGAGGCCTCTGCAGGGAAGTCCAGATGTTTCTTGTTCCATTTTGTCTTTTGGGGGATACTGGGGGAGGATGGACTAATTTGAAAAGAATGATCTCCCCAAGGCTTCAAAGGGAATGGAAGGGCATCCTGAGATGCAGCTGACACCAAAGTAGCTTCCCTGGATTGTATCAGCTTAACTGCTTACATTAACACCATCTCCTACCCACCAGCTGTTGGAGCCAAGCTTGTCAGCATTGAGATCATCCGATCTCCAAACTATGTTAATACCTATAAGAGGAGTCATCACCAGAAACTCTGGGCTATCAATGGCTTTCCTCTCCTCTTTACAGTTGGGATCAGCATGAAAAGATAATCACTTCACCACAGTAGTCGGGAAATCCTTCTACATGGCACACCTCATCGCAAAGGGGTTTTCCTCCAGAAAAAGAGAGGTCATTGTTCCTCTCTACTTATCCCTCATCAGACCCCTTATGGAGTACAATGCCCCATTTGGCATGTACCTCGCAAGACATCTGCAACAACTAGAAAGGCCACAGAAATACCTCAGTAAGAGGATTACCAGCCTCAAACAGATGCAATATGCAGACAGTCTCAAAACACTCCAGCACTACTCCATCGCATATCACCTACTCCAAGGCAGCCTCTGCCTAACATACAAAGCCATGTCTAACCCAGATCTGATGGACATGCTACACTTAAAGAAATCCCAATTCCTCCAAGCCACATGCTCCAAGGACCTAAACCTTGTCACTGCAATAAACAGAAATTGCTGGAGGGTTAGATTACCAGAGACTTCCCATGCTTTGGAACAGGCTACCCATTCATGTCAAGTGAAATCTTGACAATTGGATGGGGAACAGGAAATTCACACTGGGGATCGCTGCTGTGGCTCTGCTTGACAGAGGTACAGGAAAATAATGTTCTTGGGTGGAGAAAGCCAGGGAACCTTACTGGCTAAGCTTATATAGGCTCTAGGGCCAATAGCCTAGTACATACCTATGAGCCTATGAACCTATGAAAAACGCTAAGGCTTCAAAGAGAAGGGAAGGACATCCTACAATGCAGCTGACACCAAAGCAGACTCCCTGTATTGTATCATCTTAATTGCTTGCATCAGCACCATCTCCTACCCACCAGCTGGTGGAGGCAAGCTGGTTAGCACTGAGATTATCAGCTCTCCAAATGATGATGTTGACATTAAAAAAGGAGCTCTGTGTCTCAGCAATGATGCCACCACTAACAATGAGGAAAGCTTGTGAACTGAAGACAGGAATTCAAATGATATCAACTCAAAGAACGTCACTGAAGAGGTCAATGCTTTGGCTGTTGCTGAACTAATGTGGTCTATGACATAGAGGCTTGTGGAATTCACCACTGATGGGATCAATATCAAGACCAACAGTGCTAATGCAACCATTGGTGCTGGTGAAATAAGTACCCTCAATGCAAATACTGAATGATGAGGATATGATGCTGCCTTTAAAGTCTCAATGTTATTATACGGTCCAGGAAAGGAGCAGGGGAAGTGTGAAGGAAGGGACCTTATATAGTCCTCTTGATAACAAAGGGTTAAGAGAGGATAACCAGTTCAGGTTTGAGCCTTGATCAATGTCTTTGTCATCCTATCCAAGTCTATGTGCAAAAAACTGCTTCTAAGAGACCTAGGCAACCTGACTGACATGAAAAATAGAAGGCCTTAGATACTGAGAAAGCCTCTGCTCTGAAGAGTATCTGTTCAATCTTCTCCTCAGAGTGTGGTCTGGCACTACCAAAACCTCAGTCTGTAGGTCCCCAGTGTACCAGATCCCTGCACTGCCCTGTCTGGAGATGTTTTCTTCTTCACACCTTAGAAGAAGAGGATAACCTATCTTAGTCTTTCTGCACCCTTTCCTCCTCTAATCTGTATTCCTCCTTCTTTTCAGTCTCTGTAAGAGTTTGTTCATTCTTGAATTGTTTACAAACTTCACAAGGGACTTCTAAGTGTTGATCCTCAGGAATATGACACACAGATTGTACTTATTCTGAGGCTGCATCTTATGGCTCCACTTAACAGACTTTAATGAATTCTGAGGTCTTGAATCTTTCTCTTTCTCTGTGATGCCCCTAATTTACTGTACCACATTGTGAAGCTGCCAGCCTAGCAAGATAGAATTTTGTAAATAATTCTATGTCCTTGTAAATATTAATATGATCCACAGGCTTGTTTGACAAATGCAAGAAAACTGTGTTATGTTCTGAGCTTCAAAAATGTAACCACAGTGCAACCTGCTGAAAGAAAGCTGATAAGTAAAGGATTTTACGACTGTGTATGATCTCAACCTAGGAGACAGGATGCCTATTTATTTATTTATTTATTGCAGTTGGTTTACCAGGATAGTCCATTGGGCCTTGAAGAACCCATTTTCAATGGAGTCCCGGGGAGAAAAGCTCCAAAAAAGAAATAAATATACATTAACATTTGACAGTAATATCTAGATACATGCTAGTAAAAGAACATAAGCAAAAAACATAAATGTACATTAACATTTGACAGTAACAGCCTTGGTACATGCTATCAAAGGAACAAAAGTAAAACATAAATGCAGATTAATGAACAAACATAGTAGATGAATAAAGTAGGTTATGGTATTACAGGGCATTTAATAGAGTTGGTTATGTGGGGTGGGTGCAAGAGCATTCCCATTGAGATGCTAGGTATAAGAAAAGTGACTTCTTGAAGGTAGAGTGTTTAGAGGTAATGCGGATGTTTGGTGGTAGAGAGTTCCAGAGGCGAGCAAGGCTGAAGGAAAGAAGGTTTTTGCCTGGGGGATGAGTAGGTTTGTGCACTTCTAGTAGATTTTGATTATTAGACCTTAGAACTCTGTTTGGTAGGTGCATTTTAAGGGCAGAGGAAAGGGAGGGACAGTTGGAGGGGTTTAGAATAAGCTTGTGGGCTAGAGTTAGTTGAGTGTAAGTAAGATAGTTGGGAAGTTCTAACCATTTTAGTTTATGGAGGGAGAGACAGTGGTGAGTGGAAGACCTATGAGCGGTGGCGAATTTAGCAATTTTGTTATAGCAAGAGGTGAGCTATTTTTTTAACAAGGACTGAAGATTAGTAAGTAGTGGGCACCATAGAGAAGGGAGGGGATAAGGAAGGAAGTAGCTAGAGTGATTTTAGTGGTGGATGTGAGGTAGGCATTTTGTCTATACAGCATGCCAAGTTTTTGATGTGTTTTTTTGATGTTTTTTTGTAGGTGGGAATTAAATTTTAGTTGGTTGTCAATGTGGACCCCAAGTAGTTCGGTCTCTGACACTATTTCAAGAGGTGAGTTATTTTGACTAGTAACTAAGAATGAGTTCATGTTGGGAGGAGTGAGTTTGGAGGGAGTAAATAACATTAATTTGGTCTTGGTGGCATTGAGAGCTAGATGATTGCTTAGCATCCATTGCTCTATGGAAGAGAAGGCGTCTTGAGTAAGTTTTTGTAGTGTGGAGATAGAAGAGGCAGAGCAGATGATAGTAGAATCATCTGCATATTGGATGATGCTAGAGAAAGGGATAGATTTGTGGAAGTCGTTAATAAAGATATTGAAGAGTAGAGGACCCAGTATGGAGCCTTGTGGAACTCCGGTAGGGGTACTTAGGAAGGAGGAAGTTGCTTTTTTCCATTTTACAGCTTGATTTCTGTTGGATAGATAGCTAGAGAACCAGTTCAGAGAGGAGGAGGATAGGTAGAGTTTGGAGAGTTTAGTTAAGAGCAGGCTGTGAGAGATAGTATCGAAGGCTTTGGAAAGATCAAGGAGTAAGGTGGAAACGATTTGTCCAGAGTCGTGGGCTTTATTGACCATTTCAAGGAAGGAGAGAAGGGCAGTCATGGTGCTATGATTAGGTCTGAAACTGTGTTGTGTGGGGGTAATAAGATTGTTGTCTAGCAGATGAGGAAGGAGTTGGAGTTGCACACATTTTTCAAGGATTTTTGAAATGGGGGACAGGATGGCTATGGAACGGAAATTAGTAATGCTGTTATTGTTGCCACCTTTGTGTAATGGTATAATAAATGCTTGTTTCCAAATTTGGGGAACTGTGCCTTCTTGTAGGGAGTGGTTAATTAAGATGCTAATGGGGTAGGCAAGACTTTCAGCAGCAATGCCAAGAAAGTAAGAAGGGATATTATCAGGAGCATTGGTACATGGTTTCAATTTCTGAAGGAGTTTCTTAATAGTAGCAGTAGGAATGAGATTTAAAGTGAAGAGAGTGCAGTCGGGGGGTGTTGAATTTTGGGGTGGTATAGATGAGGATAGAATTTGTGTAGAAAAGGGGGTAGTGGAATTAGTGGGTGAGTAGGGTGTGGATGTAGAGATTGGGGGGGGGGGGGAAGGGGTATTAGATGATGGGGAGGAGATAGAGAATGAGGAGGTCAGTTTGGAAATAGAGTCAATAAAGAAGGAATTAAATTGGGTGGCTAAATCTAGTTCTGGAGCATTTGGATCTGGGGTAGGAGTATCTGGTTTGCTGGGGTGGAGGAGAGTGGAGATTCCTTTCCAGAATTTTTGAGGGTTGTTTTTGTTTTGGTTTTGGAGTGTAGAGAAATAGTTTTGTCGATCAAAAGAGATGTGTTTCTGAACTTTATTGCGGAGCATTTTGTATTTGTTAAGGAGTGGGGTTGCCTTATGTTTTTGGTAGCGTGCCCACACTTTGTCTCTTTGTCTCATGGTAGAAAGAGTAGTTTTAGATAGCCAAGGGGCTGATTTAGTTTTTATTCTCTTTGTCCGTAGGGGAGCTTGGGAGTCAAGTAATTTTAAGAATGTTGAGTTGAAGTATGAGACTGCATTGTCTAGAGGTAGTGTTTTTAGACAAGTCCAATTTACTGCTTTTAGTGAGCTTGAAAAGGTTATTGGGTTGAAGTTTTTTTGGTCACGGATCGTAATGAAGTTGTGGGTCCGTTGAAGGATAGTGGGAAGTCGGTGGGTAAAGGTGGGTAAGTGGTCACCTAGTGGGTCGGGAAGGATGCCACTGTTGGTGAAATAGTGGGGATGAGAGACTAGAATCCAATCCAATATACTCCCATTTGAGGGGTTTTTGGCTGGGTGAGTGGGCAAGTTGATCAGTTGTGAGAAATTGTAGATGTCGATATTAGTGGTGTTTGCAGGAGCCTGGATAAGGGCCCAGCTAATGTTTACGTCTCCAAGGATTATGGTTTCATTACTAATGTTACTGGATAGCCAAGAAAGGATAAGTTCAAGTGTAGAGATATTATCCCCTGGGGGGATATAGAGGGAAGCTATACATATGTGTTTGTAATTATTGATTTGTAGTAGAGTAAGGAGAAGTTCAGCGTTGTTAAACTGTGGGATAGGTTTGTTGTAGGGAGAAACTACTAGGGAGGAGGAATATATAAGCGCTACTCCTCCGCCTTTTTTGAGAGGTCTGTCCTTTCTTATGATGGAGTAGTTTGGGGGAACTACTTCAGAGTCCTTAATATGAGGTTTTAACCAGGTTTCAGAAATAGTCAAGATGTCAGGTTTATTGTGTATAAGCCAAGCATGAAGGTTTAGGACTTTGTTAACGATACTTTGCGAGTTTAAGGAAGTGAATAATAAGGATTTAGTTGTGGTGGTTATAGTGGCAGGGCCTGGGTTGGGATGGATGTCGCCTGATATGAGAGTACTAATCAGGTGTGGTATATAATAGCTTAGGTGAATAGATAGCAAGGTGGTGAGATTGGAGTTTATTGTGAAATGGAGGGATTTACTAGTAGTTATAGGAATGGAGATTGTGTGATGGGAGATAAGTTTGTATCGAAAAAGAAGGAGGTTGTCTGAGGGGTATAAATAGGGGGAAATAAGAGAGTATGATTGTGATGGAGGTGAGTTGTGGTGGTTAGTTATATGAAAGGATTGGAAGGTGAAGGAAATAGTGGGCTGGGAGAGATGGTGGAAATAAGATAAGGAGAGGAGAAGTAGTAGTGAAAGGAAGATGGAGGAGTATTTAGAGAGCATGTTGTAGAAGAGTAACAGTAGAACAGTAATAGAATAGTGTTGTTTGGTATATAGGAGACAGTTTTATATAGAGGAAGTGTATGTTATCTTAGAAGTGAGGAGAGTAGTATTAGTTATAGAGGGGTGTGGTCAAGAAGAGGGAATGGAGTAGGATTGGTTAATAAGATGAAAGTGGGGAGTAGAGTGAAAGTTGGTTTTGGCGGGAAAAAAGGAAGATGTGTTAGGAGGTATGAATACTGATTGGAGTAGAGTGGAAGTGGGAGTGGTTGTTGGAGGGATAAATGTAGACGTGCTGGGGGTGGGTGAGAATTGATGGCAGGGTAGTGAGCGGGAGACTGCAGGGCGACGGAAGCGGGTTGAGCCCAAGAGCAGAAGAGGAGCGAGAGACTATCAGAGGAGCAGTATTAGTGAAGTGTAAGTAGTAGAAGGTTAAGTGGAGAGGGTCTGGACAAGGTGTGAGGAGTGGGCTGAAGGTAATAGGGGAAGAGTGAGGGACAGAGATGTGGGAACTGTGAGACAGAAGGAGAGAGTTGTTAGGTTCTCTTCTTATCCTAGCACAAAGGAGAGTTGTAAGTTAAAGTTTTAAGCTCAAAATCAATGGAGAAGGGATGTTCTCTAGTGGACAGTGCAGGAATGCAATGGCTCACCAGGGAATACAGGGCTGGTGGGGTAGAGGGAGAAGGGAGCAATAGTAACAAAGAACAGTGAGAGGTATGGAAGATAGAGGAGTGGAGTTGAGTGGGTTAGGCTGCTGGCAATCCTGACAGGGAGTATACTGCTACTGCTAGGAGAGCAAGAGTACAGTAGTTCTAGCTTAGCAGATGAACGTACTTTAAGTTCTTTTAGAGTCTCTTGGGTATACTTTTCTTCAAAGGAGTTGAAGCAGCAGAGAGTATTGCTTTGGCAAAAGGGAGTACAGCTCTAGTTAGGTCCAAATATCCACCCAGGCAAGAACACAGGGGGAAAGATTCAGGGCAAGAAAGCTGGAGGAAAGAAAAAGATGGACAGGAAAACAAAAATCAGTTAGTAGCAATTTAAAATGCACTTTATCCACTACTATAGCTTAATTAAGGAGGAAGCTACTAAGTGTAAATATACAGTCTACATAAAAAAGCAGTAGAAGCATTCAAATTAGACCAGTGGAACTAGATAAGGCATAAACATATACTAATTATGTTAGTAGAGCTAGTAATATGAGCAGAGCAAGGTCTGATACACAGTGCCTCACAACAGCGTTTCACAGAGCACGTGGAGGGAAGCACATTGCTTGTAAAAACCGTCGCCAGTAGATTAAAAGTAGCACATGCGGTATCACACACTAATAAAGCACTATCTAGATTCAAACAACGTGTAAGAGTTTAGTTTACAACAGTATTTGTGATCCATAAACAGTGGCTCAAGTGCAGTACAGAATAGTTCCAATTAAAAGGAGAAAGAGCTACACTTAACTATCATAATGAGATGGAACATTAACCTAATTCCCTACAGCAGTGTTAATCTGGATAATCAAACACTCCTAGCACAAAATGGGGCTTTAACTGGTTAAACTAGAAAAGATAGCACATGGTAAGAAGCTGACGCTATTGTTTGTCTATGGAGAAACCCCTCATAAGGTATATGGATAGTACGCTCCAGTTAGAAAGGCTGAGTACTTGTAGCCTAATATAAAAGTTTTAAAGTTTAACTCTGCAGCCTTCGAACAAACTGGTAAAAACATCTAGTAGTTTAATCTATACAGCCTTCGAACAAACAGGTAAATCAAGGCAACAAAGATAGCGCTTTACCTGGGAAGGCAGTCGCTATCGAAAAAAACGTTTACAGACAGTCGCTATCTAACATCTAACATACAGCCTTTGAAAAAAGGTAAAAACATCTATTAGTGTTATCTATGCAGCCAAACTGGTAAATCAAGGCAGCAAAGATAGCGCTTTACCTGGGAAGGCAGTCGCTAATTGAGAAAAAACATTTACAGACAAATCAAGGCACCAAAGATAGCGCTTCAACTGGGAAGGTAGTCGCTAAATAAAACATTTGCAGGTTCATCCATACAGCCGTCATAGTGCAATACAATAATCAAACAGCAATGTAACTGAGACAGCCTGCAGCTAGAAATTCTTTATATTGTCCTAAGACAGAGATAATTACTAGGTTTCACATGTAAAGTATATTTTATTACTGTGGCTTCCTGGCAGGTGCAAATTACAAAGAAATGTTACATGTTAAGTTCTGTGAGCCTGGGAAACTTAAGCAGAAGTGTCAGGAATGATGTAATCTGAAATGACTCGGCAGTAATGTGTATTGTCAATTTAAGGGCTGTCTCAGAAAGTAAGAATGTAAACACAAAAACAGCTCCCCAAACAGGTCTGTCCACACAACAACTGCTGTCAGCAAAATAAATCCAACCGGATGGTGTAAAAAACGAATTTAATATAACAAACAAAGTATCTGGTTTAAGCTTTCGACCACAGCGAATCAGAACAATTAAAATCAATGCTTTACATACATTTATAGTTGAAATTGCGCAAAAGCGCTGTTTAAAAAGTTCCAAGTTAAAGTGATATGGCTTCATTATGCAATGTTAAAAATTCTAAAATTTAACACAAATAGTTAATCATCTGTAATATGATATGTGTACCTAAGTGCTCCTTAATAAACTTGTTTTTATCTAAAAATGTATTAATGTTAAATGAAAAAATATATATATGAATATAAAAACTATGTATGCTTTTAAATATTATGTGATGTTATAAAACTGTCAAAAAAGCTTAAGTAATAAACTCAAAAAATATATATTTCAATTCGCTCATTTGACATCAATTAATATTTGATAAACAAATGTATCAATTAGGCTGCTTACAATGCCACCAAATGAACTAGAGATGTTTGTCTAGTTCATTCGCTTAACATCAGTAGGGTTTTATGGACATATAGTCATTTATACCTGGTGGAAAAGTGGCATCTGTGTACACCTGCCAGTATAATTCTCTATAGGCTAAGTAATTACTGGTATTGCCTCCTCTTGGGTTGTTCTTTATGATCTCTATAATGGCAAATTTAAATGAATGCTCAGTCCCTTTTTCAATAATGTGTCTGGCTAGAGCATTTTTATTGTCTCTCCTTCTTATACAATATGTGGAATAGATTCTTTGCTTAAAACCTCTCGGTCTTCCCAATAAAATGCAAGACAGACCGCATAAGAAGCAATGTATACCAGCATCTTGGTTTTGCAGTTCCTTTAGATGTGAATATTCTAGTCCCATTTGAATTCATTAACTTAATAGGACTATTCTCATTGATGTAGCTGCACTGGTTACATGCCCCGCACTTACTGGTGTGTGTGTTGAGTTCAGTCAGTCCATGTTTAGGTAATTCTAATAGATACTTTAAATTCCTTCCCATTTTGTTAACAAATATTGGCTTACTGCCAACCTTCTCCGATATCTCCTGTTCGGATGTTAAAATATGCCAATTGTTGGTTATAATATCTTTGATTACATTACTGAAAGGACCAAATTCAATAATACAAGCCTTTTTATATTTTTTAATGACTCCTGTTGTCGTCTCATTACTTACTGATTCTTGTCCTAAGTGGGAGATGTTTATTCCCAATAATGGAGTGTACCTACTGTCTCTAAGGTCCAAAATGTAACTTGATATGTCATTCATTAAATCTGCAGCATATCCTCTTTCAGAAAATAAGGAAGTAATAAATCCTATCTCCTTAATCATATCAGTATATTCAGACGTCATTCGCATGGCTCTGATGCATTGACCTTTGTATATGTTACACTTCATCTTTCTTGGATGGTAACTATGAAAGTCTATGTAAGAATTTGAAAAAGTATTTTTTCTATAAATGTTTGATTTCAAACACCCGTTATGAACAGAAACCAGTGTGTCCAAATATGGAACCCCTTGATTATTATGTACTTCAGTGAATTTTAAGTATTCACTGCTAGAGTTAATATATGCAATAAAGTCAAAATAAGAACTATCCTCACCATCCCACATAATATAGATGTCATCCAAGAATCTGGAATAGTAACAAATAGACTTGAAGTGAGTGCTACTAAAAATTTGATTGTCCTCCCATTCCGGCATGACCAGGTTAGCAAATATGGGCGCACACGCAGCCCCCATAGCTACTCCCCTGGTCTGCTTGAAGAGTTCCCCTTCAAAATATATAAAGTTATTTTCAAGCACAATGGACATCAAATCCACTAATAGTGTTATATTGTCCCAAGTCAAGTCAGTGTGTCTTCTTAAGCAGTTAGTAAATGCTTCCAGTCCTTCCTCAATTGGAATGCTGCTAAATAAGTCGATGACATCTATACTGCTAAACAAAATGTTCGTGTTGTATTTGGAAATAGGGTAGTTTTTCAAAAATTCCCAAGAATCTTTTACCATGTGTTTGACACTATCATATATAGGTTTCAACATATTGTCAATGACCTCCCCGATGGGAAAAGTCTTTGACTTACTGCCTGAGATTATCGGCCGGAAAGGGGGGTTGATGTAGTCTTTGTGGACCTTGGGAATACCCACAATGGTAGCCATAGTGGGATGGTCCACAGACATGTAGTGGTATAGATCTTCTGATATTCTCTGATCTAAAAAATATTCCTCTAAATACATGTCTATTCTTCTATAGGCAATATTAATCTCATTCTGTGAAATAGATGTATAATTGCCTGATTTGTGCAAGATATCATGTATAATCCCTGTAAGTATTGGCATCAAATAACTATGCCTCCCCTTATCCGCTTCATAACTCTAATGTTGCTGTTATTCTGCAACTCAAATAGAGTTAAAGTCTCCTTTCAGTTGTTAGATTTTGGTCTGTGCCCTTAAATGTGTGACTAACTGCATATAAGTCTCTAGTAACTTTATTGTCAAACTTCTGAATACTAGGGTTGCTTATAGGCATAAAGCTACTTTTCTTTTTAAGGAGTCAGCACCAGTATCTACTTCCTGTTCATTGTTCCAGACACCATAGATAAATTTAATTTTCTAACATATTTTTAAACTCCAGTATGTTGTTAACTACGTTAAATTTTGGTGGGGATAAATTTTAACCCCTTTGATAATAAGCTGAAATGTGTTTTCTCTAATTGCAAATTGCTGTAATTATATATTTTAAAATTATTGCATGTACATACAATTTTATTTATAACTGTAATGTTAGAACTATCAAGGCAAACTGGGTCATTAATGGAATGTTGACCTTCAGATGTTAGTATTTCATTTTCCATTTTCCCCCTTTTTTCCACTTCCCAAAGTGCCTTCCCCCTGGGTTGTGAAAAAACTGATCAGTTTCACTTTCCCTATTAGTGTATATTCTGTCAAATTCCTGAGTGTGCTCATCATAGCTTTGGTGAAAACTATTCCATCTATAGTTTGTGTGATTTTTATACTGTTCCCTGTCTCTGTGTAGCTTTTTCTGTTTACGTTCATGGGCCTTCTTTGCCCTAATGTCCGCACTGTCAAATTGTTTATAAAACAAAGTTTCCCATTGTGGGAATGCTAAATCTTGTGTTATTGCATTATATAATTTCTCTACTTCAGTTAACAGTTTACACAACTTCATATCATTGTATTTAATCACCAATCTCATATATTGGAATCCAAAATTGTCAAAAAGGGAATTAAAGTCCATTTTAACCTCATTGTCTATGTCAATTCCCATTGGTAATTTGTAAAAACGCAGCCCCATGGGTACAATGTTAATAGAGATACAAAAATTTAAGTAAGCATTATCAAGTTTCAAAGCGTTGATCATATTTAGTTTTTTTCCAAACAAGTATATGGAGTCCTTTAAAGTACCTTTATGTTTAAAACTGCTAATATTATTAGCATTTTCAAAATTACAGTCCTGACCAAGAAACTCTTGTAACACATTATGTTTCTGGTCCTTATTTGAATAAATAACAGTACCTTTATCCTGTTTGTTATTGCTGGAAATATGAGCATAAGTCCTAATGGGCTGAGTATGCTTCGGTCTATATGGATTCCACCAACAACTCGACTGCAGATACTGCATCTAGTCCCGGTTCGGAAATGGATCAACTGAAAGCAGAAGTTTCTGCTTTACGCAATGAGGTTTCCAAATTAGCAGAACTGTTCAGCAAGATCCCCGGTCTAATCGACTCTCGGGTAAGCACCTTGACTACCGAGAACGACAGAAATGTATTGCACCATGCCGTTTGCAACAATGGTAATTTAGGTCAGACTGGTTCCAATTTTATTAACAATGTGATACCGGACATATCATCGCCAGGAATACCAAATGGGCAGAATACTGGCCTTGCACAAGGATCTGCGATAGATTTACCGTGCATTTCAGCTTCTAATTTCAACAACAAAACGGCAGGGACTGAATTTACTTTCGATTTCTCGTTCAGCAATTTGTCTGAGGAAATGAAACGAGTGGGCACTAGACCGACGCATACTCAGCCCATTAGGACTTATGCTCATATTTCCAGCAATAACAAACAGGATAAAGGTACTGTTATTTATTCAAATAAGGACCAGAAACATAATGTGTTACAAGAGTTTCTTGGTCAGGACTGTAATTTTGAAAATGCTAGTAATATTAGCAGTTTTAAACATAAAGGTACTTTAAAGGACTCCATATACTTGTTTGGAAAAAAACTAAATATGATCAACGCTTTGAAACTTGATAATGCTTACTTAAATTTTTGTATCTCTATTAACATTGTACCCATGGGGCTGCGTTTTTACAAATTACCAATGGGAATTGACATAGACAATGAGGTTAAAATGGACTTTAATTCCCTTTTGACAATTTTGGATTCCAATATATGAGATTGGTGATTAAATACAATGATATGAAGTTGTGTAAACTGTTAACTGAAGTAGAGAAATTATATAATGCAATAACACAAGATTTAGCATTCCCACAATGGGAAACTTTGTTTTATAAACAATTTGACAGTGACATTAGGGCAAAGAAGGCCCATGAACGTGAAACAGAAAAAGCTACACAGAGACAGGGAACAGTATAAAAATCACACAAACTATAGATGGAATAGTTTTCACCAAAGCTATGATGAGCACACTCAGGAATTTGACAGAATATACACTAATAGGGAAAGTGAAACTGATCAGTTTTTTCACAACCCAGGGGGAAGGCACTTTGGGAAGTGGAAAAAAGGGGGAAAATGGAAAATGAAATACTAACATCTGAAGGTCAACATTCCATTAATGACCCAGTTTGCCTTGATAGTTCTAACATTACAGTTATAAATAAAATTGTATGTACATGCAATAATTTTAAAATATATAATTACAGCAATTTGCAATTAGAGAAAACACATTTCAGCTTATTATCAAAGGGGTTAAAATTTATCCCCACACCAAAATTTAACGTAGTTAACAACATACTGGAGTTTAAAAAATATGTTAGAAAATTAAATTTATCTATGGTGTTCGGAAACAATGAACAGGAAGTAGATACTGGTGCTGACTCCTTAAAAAAGAAAAGTAGCTTTATGCCTATAAGCAACCCTAGTATTCAGAAGTTTGACAATAAAGTTACTAGAGACTTATATGCAGTTAGTCACACATTTAAGGGGCACAGACCAAAATCTAACTTAACTGAAAAGGAGACTTTAACTCTATTTGAGTTGCAGAATAACAGCAACATTAGTGTTATGAAGCCGGATAAGGGGGGAGGCATAGTTATTTACGATGCCAATACTTACAGTGGGATTATACATGATATCTTGCACAAATCAGGCAATTATACATCTATTTCACAGAATGAGATTAATATTGCCTATAGAAGAATAGACATGTATTTAGAGGAATATTTTTTAGATCAGAGAATATCAGAAGATCTATACCACTGCATGTCTGTGGACCATCCCACTATGGCTACCATTGTGGGTATTCCCAAGGTCCACAAAGACTACATCAACCCCCCTTTCCGGCCGATAATCTCAGGCAGTAAGTCAAAGACTTTTCCCATCGGGGAGGTCATTGACAATATGTTGAAACCTATATATGATAATGTCAAACATATGGTAAAAGACTCTTGGGAATTTTTGAAAAGTTACCCTATTTCCAAATACAACACAAACACTATATTCAGTAGTATAGATGTCATTGACTTATTTAGCAGCATTCCAATTGAGGAAGGATTGGAAGCATTTACTAACTGCTTAAGAAGACACACTGACTTGACTTGGGACACAATAACACTATTAGTGGATTTGATGTCCATAGTGCTAGAAAATAATTTTATATATTTTGAGGGGGAACTCTTCAAGCAGACCAGGGGAGTAGCTATGGGGGCTGCGTGTGCGCCCATATTTGCTAACCTGGTCATGCTGGAATGGGAGGACAATCATATTTTTAGTAGTACACACTTCAAGTCTATTTGTTACTATTCCAGATTCTTGGATGACATCTATATTATGTGGGATGGTGAGGATAGTTCTTATTTTGACTTTATTGCATATATTAACTCTAGCAGTGAATACTTAAAATTCACTGAAGTACATAATAATCAAGGGGTTCCATATTTAGACACACTGGTTTCTGTTCATAACGGGTGTTTGAAATCAAACATTTATAGAAAAAATACTTGTTCAAATTCTTACATAGACTTTCATAGTTACCATCCAAGAAAGATGAAGTGTAACATATACAAAGGTCAATGCATCAGAGCCATGCGAATGACGTCTGAATATACGGATATGATTAAGGAGATAGGATTTATTACTTCCTTATTTTCTGAAAGAGGATATGCTGCAGATTTAATGAATGACATATCAAGTTACATTTTGGACCTTAGAGACAGTAGGTACACTCCATTATTGGGAATAAACATCTCCCACTTAGGACAAGAATCAGTAAGTAATGAGACGACAACAGGAGTCATTAAAAAATATAAAAAGGCTTGTATTATTGAATTTGGTCCTTTCAGTAATGTAATCAAAGATATTATAAACAACAATTGGCATATTTTAACATCCGAACAGGAGATATCGGAGAAGGTTGGCAGTAAGCCAATATTTGTTAACAAAATGGGAAGGAATTTAAAGTATCTATTAGAATTACCTAAACATGGACTGACTGAACTCAACACACACACCAGTAAGTGCGGGGCATGTAACCAGTGCAGCTACATCAATGAGAATAGTCCTATTAAGTTAATGAATTCAAATGGGACTAGAATATTCACATCTAAAGGGAACTGCAAAACCAAGATGCTGGTATACATTGCTTCTTGTACGGTCTGTCTTGCATTTTATATTGGGAAGACCGAGAGGTTTTTTAAGCAAAGAATCTATTCCCACACATATTGTATAAGAAGGAGAGACAATAAAAATGCTCTAGCCAGACACATTATTGAAAAAGGGACTGAGCATTCATTTAAATTTGCCATTATAGAGATCATAAAGAACAACCCAAGAGGAGGCAATACCAGTAATTACTTAGCCTATAGAGAATTATACTGGCAGGTGTACACAGATGCCACTTTTCCACCAGGTATAAATGACTATATGTCCATAAAACCCCTACTGATGTTAAACGAATGAACTAGACAAACATCTCTAGTTCATTTGGTGGGTATTGTAAGCAGCCTAATTGATACATTTGTTTATCAAATATTAATTGATGTCAAATGAGCGAATTGAAATATATATTTTTTGAGTTTATTACTTAAGCTTTTTTGACAGTTTTATAACATCACATAATATTTAAAAGCATACATAGTTTTTATATTCATATATATATTTTTTCATTTAACATTAATACATTTTTAGATAAAAACAAGTTTATTAAGGAGCACTTAGGTACACATATCATATTACAGATGATTAACTATTTGTGTTAAATTTTAGAATTTTTAACATTGCATAATGAAGCCATATCACTTTAACTTGGAACTTTTTAAACAGCGCTTTTTGGCGCCAATTTCAACTATAAATGTATGTAAAGCATTGATTTTAATTGTTCTGAGGAAGCTCGCTGTGGTCGCGAGTGAAAGCGCTAAACCAGATACTTGTTTGTTATATTAAATTCGTTTTTTATACCATCCGGTTGGATTTATTTTGCTGACAGCAGTTGTTGTGTGGACAGACCTGTTTGGGGAGCTGTTTTTGTGTTTACAAGTTTGGCCCGAACGGATCAACGTTTTTTTCTGGAGAAAGTAAGAATGGCATTTTGTATTTGTGTCTGAACCTGAACACATCAGCTCACCAGGACTTGCTCTGATGTGAAGTAGGATCTTATATCTTTGTATTTCTCATAGAGATAGATAGAAATGACAAGATTAGTCTAGTTATGTACAGTTGGGAAACCTCATTTGTATTTACATATGAAGGTTTCAAAAACATCTCACTGTACAGAAGGTTCGTAGATGACATCCTATTGGTGTGGGAAGGTACTCTAGAGGACTTAATGAGCTTCATATTTGAATTAGAAAGTACAACAGATTTTCTTAAATTTTCCATTGAATATTCTGAAATGAGTGCTAATTTTTTAGATGTCACCATTACTAAGGACGGAAGGGGAGGTCTGATAATGTCTCTGTTTAGGAAGCCATGTTATAAAAATACTTTTTTACATTATAACAGCATGCATCCTAGGTTTGTCTTTAATAATATAGTCAAGGAACAATATATGAGGGTTAATAAATTATGTCAGGAAGCTGAAGAGCAGAAAAATGAATATAAGACACTTGAAAGGGTCTTTTTGGATAGGGGCTAGAATGCAGCAATGGTAGCCAAAATAAAAGACTCCTTTCTGCCATCAAATACCCCTGACACTAGTCACCCAAATGTGAGGTCTTATAATTATAATTATAGCAACAAGAAATATGACAACCGTAGGGTGTCCTTTCAAACTAGTTTCACTAGTGACAATAAATACATTATAGATATTATTTCTAGAAATTGGCACATTTTGACAGCTGACACAGAAATTAAAAACATAATAGGTGATCACCCAGTTTTTACATATAAAAACATGAAAAACTTGAAGAGGTTACTATGTATTGAGAAGAAAAGAATAAGTACTATTAGTAACAACATTAATATCAACACTTTTGGCACTTATGCATGTGGCAGATGCAGTATGTGCCCTTGGATAGCTAAACAACAATCCTTTGTGCTTTCAGAATTACATTATATGTTTGAACCTAGGTTCTCAGCTACATGTGAAGCGAAGAATGTGATATACCTGGCTAACTGTGAGTCATGCCCAGTTTTCTATATAGGCATGACCACAAGACGCCTAAGAGATAGAATACAAGAACATTTGCATGATATTAAAAAACTGGACTTAAAAAATGCGCTAGCTAAGCATACTATGGAATGTCATGGCCATAGTTTTGTTTTTAAGGTATTACAAATGAGTACTTATAGTGAAATAAAAGGAGATAATTTTAATAATTTAGAAAATGTAGAGCTAAATTGGATACTGAAAGTAAGGGCACAATATCCACCAGGCCTTAACTCTTACGTTAGCATCAGATCTTCTTTAAAGAAACGTAGATTTAAATAGAGTAGTTAGAGTGTTTTCACTATATATATATATATATATATATATATATATATATATATATATATATATATGTTTACTTCTTTATTGTTTATCACATGCAATTATTTATTGATTATTTATTGATCTATCTCATACCAAGAGGTTTTACATGTATATATACTTCCACATATATATTGACACTCTAATATATTTTATATTTTATATTTTATTTTATGGATATGTTTCACCTTATTTATTTATAAGTTTCATATCTCGTTTTTTGTGTTCATTTTTTCTATACATAGTTTTTCTATGCATTTCTTCTATTCTTTTTCATGAATTTGACACATATATACATTTTTATTTGATTATGTGATATATATATATTTATACATATTCATATTTATGTTCTTATTTATTTTTATATTTACATTTTTATTTGTATTTATTCTTTATTTACTTTCATCTTTTTAAGGTTGTAATAAATTGAATGACTGTATAGGTGAGTTGATATAGGTTCATTAGCTTTGGAGTGCTATTTCTAAGCTACATTGTTGATGCACTTTTGTGGTGCAATTTAACACTAATGAGTTGCTGAATTGTTTAATTATTTAATTAACTAACCTCTTTTAGTATAAAAGACCTCAATGAATTGTACACAGTAGATCTGAAGAAGTGTGGTTTGTTACACGAGAAAGCGCTCATCGTTTTTCCTGTTTGTTCAACAATAAACAACTTCCTTTTTTCATCGTGGTGATCTACCTCTAATTCATCTTCTTGACATTTTGTTTGGTGTTTTTGGAGGTATCTTCAAGAGACAGTTCTGCTTTTTTAGCTTTATCGTTTTCTGTGTGCTTTTACTGTCTCTACACGATGGAAGGGCTACCTGTGGAACTTGACTATGTGCCGGAAAAATCTAATTACAACAAAAGATGGAATACATTAATTGATAAAAGAGACAATCCGTTGCTCAGTATGGAGCTTTCTGCTGCTGCTAACCACACTGAACCAGGTACTGTAAATGTCATTCCTGAATTTAACTCTCTATATAAAGAACTAGAGAATAATCTTTATAAGCTGTTCCGTTTAATTTGGCAACGCAGACACCTTGAAGCGTGCCTACACTTTAAGATCATACCATGAGGTATGAGGGTTTTATGTATGCCCTCGTACGGCAGTAGTCATCTGGAACTCCTTAAAAAGTGGCAGAAACTAAACTTGGATTGCAGTTATGGATATATGAAACTACTTATTGATTATTTTTTGCCGATTGAAACTGAACTGTCGGCTCATGTAAACACATCATTTACTGATCTATCTACCAGATTTAAAGGGGACACATTTTCTAATAGATTGGACAACCTGTTATGCCAAAATGATGCCTATAGTGATAGGCTTCAACAAACGAAGCTTCGTAAGCTTCAGAGGGACCATCGGGACTTTGTTAATGGACAAGTTTTTGTTTGTCCTAGAAACAACCAAGGCCAAGAGACATTGACAGAGAATTCATCAACATCCTTTAATATAGAAAGAGGTTTTTCAGCAATGCAACAAGATATTTCCCCTTTAATGACTGGAGCCATACCAGGCGATGTTACATCATCACAAATGGGCAGCTCTAGAATGATGCTGCCTGAGAACATGGACACTCCTCCACCTAACCAACTGGCGCTAAATCAACATGACACCTTAGGAGCTAAGCCCAAGATACAACAAAGCAACATTGACTCTTTTTTGCCATTTCCTGTAAAGTTCCAGACCAACATGAGGGGAAGGTCACAGAGTTGAGGACGAGGCAAGAGGAAACTATCGGGCAAGTCGCACACAAGGAAAGGACGGATGAGGAACTAAACAACCTGGTTTTTAACTTATCCAGTTTATCTCTTTCAGACTTGGAACATAAGATACTCAATAAAGGTCTGTCCTTTATACCTGTACAAAGCAGCAATGTTTCAAATATGCTTATTGATTTGAGAACTTTCACATGTAATATAGCTCTGAAATTGTTTTATAACAAGAGCAATGACTCACACAATAATGGAATCAATGTAACTTGTTTCAAAAAGAAAAGTACCTTTACACCAGCACTACACCCATATCTAGATTGTTTTGTTAAAAGCTGCGAGAAGGATTTTTATAACTATTACATTAATATAAAAAATACATATATATATATAATTCTAACTTCTTTTTTAACATCAACAAAGAGGAATGGGAATCATTAAACTCCATAATACGAAACCATGATATAACAGTTAAACCAGCAGATAAGGGGGGGGGGGGGTTAGTACTCATGAATACTGATGATTATATTAACTATATGAATATGCTATTAAATGATACTGACACCTATATGTTGATTGATACTAAGAAAGTTGAGAGACTAATTTATGAAGTGCACCATGAATTATATGATCTATTAATGTGCAGACAGATAGATCATGAGCTTTACTTATTTTTTCTTATAGAACATCCAGTAATACCCTACATTAAAGGCCTCCCCAAAATGCATAAAGGCGTCTTTCCACCACCACTTCGTCCTATAGTAGCAGGCGAAGGCTGGGTAACTGAACACATGTCGATATACATTGAGAAAAAGTTAAGACCCTTGGTAATTAACATTCCAACTATTTTGAGGGACTCCTATCAGCTATTGGAGGACTTAAAGAACATAGATGGCATAGTTTCAGATTCATGTCTATTGGTGACCCTAGATGTCAAAAATGTATTTATGGCTATCCCAAATTCTTATGGACTTGAAGCCATCAGGCACTTGCTCAATAATAGCCAACTATATGGCAATAATGAACAGATCCTAATAAATATACTGTTGGAATTGGTTTTGAATAATAACGTCTTGATGTTTAATGATCACACCTATATCCAGCAGCGGGGTGTTGCCATGGGCACCCCCTGCGCCAACACCTACGCGAACCTAGTTATGTACAGTTGGGAAACCTCATTTGTATTTACACATGAAGGTTTCAAAAACATCTCACTGTACAGAAGGTTCGTAGATGACATCCTATTGGTGTGGGAAGGTACAGCAGAGGACTTAATGAGCTTCATATTTGAATTAGAAAGTACAACAGATTTTCTTAAATTTTCCATTGAATATTCTGAAATGAGTGCTAATTTTTTAGATGTCACCATTACTAAGGACGGAAGGGGAGGTCTGATAATGTCTCTGTTTAGGAAGCCATGTTATAAAAATACTTTTTTACATTATAACAGCATGCATCCTAGGTTTGCCTTTAATAATATAGTCAAGGGACAATATATGAGGGTTAATAAATTATGTCAGGAAGCTGAAGAGCAGAAAAATGAATATAACACACTTGAAAGGTTCTTTTTGGATAGGGGCTAGAATGCAGCAATGGTAGCCAAAATAAAAGACTCCTTTCTGCCATCAAATACCCCTGACACTAGTCGCCCAAATGTGAGGTCTTATAATTATAATTATAGCAACAAGAAATATGACAACCGTAGGGTGTCCTTTCAAACTAGTTTCACTAGTGACAATAAATACATTATAGATATTATTTCTAGAAATTGGCACATTTTGACAGCCGACACAGAAATTAAAAACATAATAGGTGATCACCCAGTTTTTACATATAAAAACATGAAAAACCTGAAGAGGTTACTATGTATTGAGAAGAAAAGAATAAGTACTATTAGTAACAACATTAATATCAACACTTTTGGCACTTATGCATGTGGCAGATGCAGTATGTGCCCTTGGATAGCTAAACAACAATCCTTTGTGCTTCCAGAATTAGATTATATGTTTGAACCTAGGATCTCAGCTACATGTGAAGCGAAGAATGTGATATACCTGGCTAACTGTGAGTCATGCCCAGTTTTCTATATAGGCATGACCACAAGACGCCTAAGAGATAGAATACAAGAACATGTGCATGATATTAAAAAGCTGGACTTAAAAAATGCGCTAGCTAAGCATACTATGGAATGTCATGGCCATAGTTTTGTTTTTAAGGTATTACAAATGAGTACTTATAGTGAAAGAAAAGGAGATAATTTTAATAATTTAGAAAATTTTGAGCTAAATTGGATACTGAAATTAAGGGCACAATATCCACCAGGCCTTAACTCTTATGTTAGCATCAGATCTTCTTTAAAGAAACGTAGATTTAAATAGAGTAGTTAGAGTGTTTTCACTATATATATATATATATATATATATATATATATATATATATATATATATGTTTACTTCTTTATTGTTTATCACATGCAATTATTTATTGATTATTTATTGATCTATCTCATACCAAGAGGTTTTACATGTATATATACTTCCACATATATATTGACACTCTAATATATTTTATATTTTATATTTTATATTTTATTTTATGGATATGTTTCACCTTATTTATTTATAAGTTTCATATCTCGTTTTTTGTGTTCATTTTTTCTATACATAGTTTTTCTATGCATTTCTTGTATTCTTTTTCATGAATTTGACACATATATACATTTTTATTTGATTATGTGATTATATATATATTTATACATATTCATATTTATGTTCTTATTTATATTTATATTTACATTTTTATTTATATTTATTCTTTATTTACTTTCACCTTTTTAAGGTTGTAATAATTTGAATGACTGTATAGGTGAGTTGATATAGGTTCATTAGCTTTGGAGTGCTATTTCTAAGCTACGTTGTTGATGCACTTTTGTGATGCAATTTAACACTAATGAGTTGCTGAATTGTTTAATTATTTAATTAACTAACCTGTTTTAGTATAAAAGACCTCAATGAATTGTACACAGTAGATCTGAAGAAGCGTGGTTTGTTACACGCGAAAGAGCTCATCGTTTTTCCTGTTTGTTCAACAATAAACAACTTCCTTTTTTCATCGTGGTGATCTGCCTCTAATCTATCTTCTTGACAGAGATAATTACTAGGTTTCACATGTAAAGTATATTTTATTGCTGTGGCTTTCTGGCGGTGCAAATTACAAAGAAATGTTACATTTTAAGTTCTGTGAGCCTGGGAAACTTAAGCAGAAGTGTCAGGAATGGTGTAATCTGAAATGACTCAGCAGTAATGTGTATTGTCAATTTAAGGGCTGTCTCAGAAAGTAAGAATGGCATTTTGTATTTGTGTCTGAACCTGAACACATCAGCTCACCAGGACATGCTCTGATGTGTAAGTAGGATCTTATATCTTTGTATTTCTCATAGAGATAGACAGAAATAGCAAGATTAGTCTAGCTGTTTTCTATATTTATGTAAGACTATCCTGCAATGTTGTTTTAAAGTATTTCCTGTGATTTCTGAACTGTCTAATGTCATTGTGTTGAGTGAACAAGTATTGTCTTGTGTCTTTATTATGTATCATTAAATATTTTTAAACCTTTCAGCTGCAGCTGTTTTATGTAGAGATAATTTAAGCTAGTAGAGTACTTGCATGTATTTGTTGATACTGTATAAGCCACTCCAATAGCCTTGCTGTTCATCACACTAATTGGATAATAATAACATTGCACAGTAGAATTTGACACCCTTTGGTAAGGGCCTTTAGAGTAGCTGATAAGAGTAGTTGGTGGCAGGGACTACTACCTTATAGCCTGGGCAGAAGGGGGCATAGCTAGTAGCTAGTGGACCTGTGCCCACCTTCCTCAGGTGTGTCTGTGTATTTGTATATAAACCAAATCTCAAAGTGTGTGTGTGTCAGCTACTTGGGCAGGGACACGAAGCACTGGTTGGACAGAGAGGGTACCAAAGTTTTTGGCTTGACTACTCAGCTGAGTTCTGAACCCTATAGCTGTGCCAGTGGGGAGCCCTATTGGAGATCTGAAAAGAAAGGGAGAAACCAGACCCAGACTAAATGTGATCTCTGTGTGCTCTTAAGGGAAATTGTACTTTACTGTGTGTGTACTTGTTATCCTCCCAATGTGGATGCCTGTCACTGGTTCTGGTGGTGAGCATTGAGGCTCCTTGATTACTGGGGCAGTGGGCAGGTGTCACACACACAAGCCCAAATGAAAAAGTAACTCACAGATAGTAAACCAGAAAGACCACCACAATAAAAGGCACATAAATGCATGCACACACACACACACACATGCACACACACGCACACACACACACACACACACACACACACACACACACACACACACACACACACACACACACACACACACACACAAAATCACACACAGACACACACACACAGACACACTCACTATTACCACTATTACACACACATACATACAAACACGCACATACACTCATGCTCAGACATAGTTGTGCACATGCGCACACACATGCACACACAAACACACCTGCACACAGAAACATGCACACCTGTGGACAGCTTATATGATTTCTGCGATCACCCATCTGCATTTCCCTTCATTAGGAAAAGAGATGCTCTGATGAAGGTCTTGTGGACACAGGAAGGACATGGTAACATCATACAGAAGGCATCTCAGCCAAAAGCTAAACCAGAGAGAGACAAACACTGTTAGGCAGGAATGCTGTCTGCTGCATCAGTGTGCTACCCTGGGTTTAGCAAAGAAGCACTGCAGTTTATCATGCAGTGTTTTGTTATTTGTCAAAACATTGCAAGTAAAAATATATCTTTTAAGCTTTTAGTACTTTGGAAGTTCATTTGTCACTGCCATTGGCTAGGATTCAGAATGGCTTATCACAAGATGGAAGACATAACATGGCAGTCTTTCTCATTACAGTAAGCCTTTTTGATTCTATGAAAGTCCTCATGGTGCACTCAGATTAATTGAAAATGTGTGTGTGGGGGTAATTATTGGTGCTTTAGTGTTTATATGTGTGTGGATATGTGTGTGAATGTCTAACAGGGAGAGACCTACATGTTACTAAGGAACTAGGACTGAAATGTTATGGTTGGTAACAGATAAATACATTGTCAGTGTCCACTTATAGTACACTATACTCAGAGGATTAATAGTTATTTGCTATTCATTATGAAAGGATGCACCATTTACATCCATACTTAATATTTCTAAAACCAGTGACTGGCAAAGTATTTATTGCATGGTATTAGGTGAAACCTTAGATGATGATAAAGAAACCTGTCAGTGATGTTTGCTTTTTAAGTTGCACATCATGAAAGCTATTCAGTGTTACATTGCTAATTAAACACTTTGTCATATTTCTGTAACTATTTCAATAAACATGCCCTCAGGATTTTTTGCTGTCTTGTAAAAGCTTACTTCTGGATAACAAAACTTTCTGAAAATATATGATTAGGCTGTATGGTTTCCATGGAATTTTAGTGAAAATATCATTCTGGGTTTCTGTGCATTCTGATAAATTACAACATTTGTGTGAAGACTGTGAGTATACCATCACTGTAAAGAAGAAATTTCTGATTGTATCATGTTAATAACTTGCATTGTTCATAAAATATTTACATTTATTTTCATTTGATTTTTCAAAAAAAGCTCTGGAATGTATGGATATGTGTGTGGGCTGCTAGACGTGTGATGTTCCACAGCAGCAAGTGAGGCTAATGAGTGTAAACCTTTGTCTACTGGAGCCTTTCGTGATCTGATGCACTTATGCTTGTAAAATCATTATATAGTCATGTGCATATTTCAAAATGCAAATGCTAAACCATTTTTCCCTTGTTTGAAGGACAGTTTTCATTTTGGCTAGAAATAGTTGCCTCATTCCTAAGCCACCATTTATTCAAAGAATATTCTGACAGAACTGACAACACTATTTCAATTAGTTAATACTGACTTGTCTTGTGTGACGTATGATAACACAATAATGACTGAAACTCCATGAACCATAGCTATGAAATATATGCGCTAATTAAATAAAATATAATATTTAGTAAAACTGCATATAATCGTAGTTGTTAATCTGATCATCCAAGACACTTTAGTGCTAAGCATTGCTGTCTCCCAGCTGCAGAATCTAGGAATATATGTTGCTTTTGTGGATTATGTAAGTTCTTTATACTAACAAATGCATTTCTACAGGTACCCTGGCTTCTTATGGAAGCTTAGGCTGCCCATCTATTCCAATGGCATATGTATTGCCCCACAATTTGAGCTCTAGATAATTTATTTCCAAGTTTCACTTGTAATAAATATTTTTACTTATTGGGTCTAACCTGGTTACAAAATAAAAAAAATCAAAATAAATTATGTGAAATTATATTTTTTCAGTCTGTTATATATTCTGTGTAGAAAATATTGTTCAAAATAAAAAGTTTCAGTGAGGTACCAAGAGCTGGTAGTAGCATTAGATGGCAGGAAGATTACAATGCATAAAGACCACATACTTTGAAATCAAAACTACCTCTACACTGCCCCCATCTTACTCTTTTAACAGTCACCAACCTCAGTCACAACAATCATCTCCATCCAAATACTTAACTATTTAATCATTGAATATTCAGAGTCTAGCAAATAGTCACTAAGCTGCACTCATGGATAGCTCTCAATACCCCTCACATCCTCTCCCTATCTGAAACCTGGCTCAAGCCACACATCTCAAATAGTGAAATACTCCCACCAGGTTATAATATCTTCCGATCTGATATACCTGTAAAAAAAGGTGGTGGCATGGCCATCCTCTACTCAAACATTCTTAACCTCTCACCATACGCTTCCCCAATTCCTGATTTCCTCCCAGCTGAAATCATCATCCTTAACTGCCATCTGAATCCCCACAAAAAACTTGCAATTGCCTCTATCTACCTTCCTCCTGGTAACAATCTGCCCATTCTTGAAAATATCCTATCCTGGTTCTCCCACAACATACCATATGAAAAACTTATCCTTGGTGATGACAACATTGATTGGTCCAAACTCACAACTGACTCCACCCAACTCAGTATCCACCTACACGGCTTCCACCAACTTATAACATCTCCCACTCACTTCCATAAAAATTCCTCTTCCAGCTCCATCATAGACTGGATCCTTACCAATTCCCCCCAGCAATACCACAATCCCACCACCTTACCTGACTCCCTCAGTGATCATCTCCCTACCACCATCTTAAGACATTACTCCTATATTCCTAAACCCCACCTTATCAAAGACTGTCGAAAACTATTGAGTTTCAATTCATCCCAATTTAACTCCATTCTCCACAACATAGATTGGTCCATTCTAAAACACCTCCCCCTAAACAATGTTGTAATCACTTTCAATAATATCTTCATGAATACTCTAAACTTCTTAGCTCCCTCTAGGAAGATCAGAGTAAAACCAAACCATGCTCCCTGGCTCTCCAAAGAGACTAGGTCCCTTATGAAACAAAAAGATCATGCTTGGAAAACCTGGACTAAAACTAAACAACCACCTTTTTCTCAAAAATACAGGCAACTGAGGAACATTGCAAAAAAACATACAACTAATGACAAAAAGTTATACTATAGCTCTGCTCAGCTTAACAACAAATCCAATCCTCAAAAATGTTGGTCAACTCTCAACAACATCCTCTATCCTGGAAAGCCCTCTAATCCCTCCCCATACCCTAACTCTTCCTCTCAGGAAACAACTACCCTCCTGAATAAACACTTTATCTCTTCCTTCAAAATCTGGTAACTTTAAGCCAAACTCTACTTTGACACCCACCTCTCCAAGTCCCACTACCACAACTTTGTTTTCTTTTGAGCCAGTTCCCATTACTTAAATCAAATCTCTACTACTCTAGCTAAAACCTTGCTCTCCTCCCACTGACAATCTATCTCCTACATTCCTCAAACTTGCTGCTGACTCAATTGCCTATCCTGTATCTATAATAATTAATCAATCTATTCTGGAATCAACTGTCCCCACCCTTTGGAAATCTTTCTTCACTATCCCTCTTCATAAAGGTGGAAACTCCACTGACCCCTTAAACTACTGACCCATTGCCATTCTGTCCCCCCTCTCCAAGATATTAGAAAAAATGTATTCACTCACAGCTTCTCAATCACCTCCTCACACATCACTTACTTACCCCTACCAAACATGGATTTCGTCCTCACCACAGCACCACCACTGCCCTCCTCTCCTTCACTCATATCATTGCAGAGGCACTAGACAACAATAAACTAATTTCCTGTCTCTTCCTAGATCTCTCCAAAGCCTTCGATACTGTCTCTCATCCTCTACTACTATCCAAACTCGCAAATCTCCACCTATCCCCCTCCGCACTTGCCTGGTTTAATAGTTACCTATCTGGCAGGGAACAATCTGTCAAATGGCTCTCATCCTCCTCACCTTTCCTTCCCATCTCCACTGGTGTTCCCCAAGGCTCCATCTTGGGACCCCTTTTGTTTAACATCTTCACCAATGATCTTTACACCTCATGCAAAAAATCCTCCCTTATTCAGTATGCCGATGACTCCACACTTATATCCATCTCAAATAACATTCCTGAACTACAATCCCTGACCCAGCAAGCCCTACTATCCACTGAACAATGGCTCTCTCACAACCTATTGATCCTAAATCCCAAAAAGACCAAACTCCTACTTTTCCTTCCCCATTCTCTTTCTCATCACAAAACCTCCTTTTTTATTACATCTTCTAACAATACAAATATCCAACCTGACACCCACACAAAACTCCTAGGGGTCATTATCGATGACGAACTCAAGTTCAACCTACACATACTCCAATGTATAAAAAAAAACAAACCAGAAACTAGGTCTGCTATATCGGAACAAAAAATTCCTAACCCCTGAATCTAGACTTAACCTGCACCAGGCATTCCTCCTCCCCTCCCTCTTATACGCCACCCCAGTTCTTACCAATATCCAGTCCTCCACTCTAAACAAACTGCAACAGACTTACCATAAAATAGCCAGATTCATTACTAACTCCCCATACAACTCATACCACTGCATTTCTTTAAACTCTCTTCAATGACTTGAACTTCCCCAGTTTCTGCTATCTTATCAATTTCATATGCTACACTCTATTCTTTATAAACCCTCCTTCTGTCCATCTCTATCTTCCTTAGTCTCCATCTACATCCCATCCCGGACCCTCCGTACTTCTAATCAACAATAACTTGATATCTACCACCCAAAAAGGTCAGTAGGCAAACTACTCTACAAACACTCCCATGCCCATGCTTGGAGCAAACTTCCCCTTGACGTACGTTCAAGCTCCCACACCTCACACTTTAAAAATGAACTAAAAGCTTATTTTCTCAATTCCAGAACCTGCCCTTGCCATGACCCTACCTAGTCTTCCTTCCCTTTATGTACCCTCAAAAGGACCATACTTAGTATCTCATTACACCTCTCCAATGTGTCTACTATGCATTTGCACAATTTTATACAAACAAAAAATGTTCATTGTTGACCTATTGAACTATATCAATGTAAAATTGTTACTTAGCTTCTTTTTAATGCAACTTTAACTTTATGCATGTATCCCAACATATGTGAATTGTTTTGCTATAAATGCTATTATATCAATATTGTTTAAAATTGTACTTGTTTTAAAATGTATTACTGCAGATTTTCTCCTCGGGTCTCCACTGAAAATGGGCCACAAGCCCAGTTGGACAAACCCGGTTAACAAATGTCAATAAATAAGTAAATAAATAAGGTGAAAACTGCACACAGGCCTGCCATGTAGTTTAAAGTAAGTTTGCAAGATGGCTAGGGTGACAAAAATTTAGTAAAGTTAATAAAAGAAAATATTTTAATAAGAAATAGCTTGGCTCAGTTTTTAAAAATATATTTAGCATTATTCTGTAGTTAGTATTTTTCCATTGCAAATTTTGCTTCCTACAGAGAATATTAATGTTAGTAGCTACAGTGGAAATCAAATAAACTTTATAACTGAAATAGCAAGCGACCACACTGAACAAGTCTTCTGATGTACAAAGGACACGGACCCCAATATTAGCGCTTTCATCCACTTTATTCACTTGAGCTCAAGTGAATAAAGTGGATGAAAGCACTAATTTTGGGGTCAATGTCCTTTGTACATCAGAAGGCTTGTTCAGTGTAGAGTGGAAATCAAACTGCATGTCTAATGTAGATTTTTCTCCAAGCCTGAAACATGTTCCTTTTATTCCGGCACAGTTCATAGCTGTACTCTGTTACACTGTTCAAGCAACAAGCTTCAGAGTAAGCCAGTAAACTCGAATACTGACATTAGTCTGCCATGTTATAGATTCATAGATTCATCTCTATTCCTCCTCTCTCCTGGAGGGACATCATTCAGTCTGGAGTAAATTTCTGTATACACAGTCATCTAGTTTACATAAAAAGAGAGTCACACTGTCTAACATGCAGCAGAAGTTTATTTCAGAGGTATGGGAGGCACTGTGAAGATTTAGGTCCCTGGTTCTAGTATTGGTGGAGATACTGGACTTGTGGAGAAACTGTTATGCTAGTTGTGTAGATTGTCTTGTCCTACGTTAGTCAGTAGTGCTTGAAAGACAGACCACACACACACCATATTTTGTTTAGCTCTAGCTTAACCATACAACTGAATTTGCAATATTCAGGTCATGATGAAGCGCATTCAATATGAGAAAATCAGTTCAGCTGAGCAAGGAATCTAAACACAAACTAAAAAGATTTTCTCACATTTAATACTCCTTCCGATTTGTAGCTTTAGGCAATTGTTATCCATCCTGCTGGCAATCAAGAATGTCATATTTAATTAATTGATGGCCAAGAGTATAATGTTACTACAGTCACTGGAATCAAGATTTGTGGAAGCAGGTTTGGCAATATTGGAATTAATAAAATTGAATGCAACATTGTCATACTCCAGGCAAGGTGTAACCTCTGGCTTTTATTTTGTTTTATTTATGTTTATTTATGTTTGTTAACTGACGTAGTGTACTCATCACTACAGACCAATTTCAGCCTTAGCTGGGGTGAAATACAAAACATTTCACAACAAAAAAATGCAGAAATGTAAACAATACAGAGCAGCTCATATTGGTTACATAGAAAAACTGTATATGAACATTGTATTACACCAGCAAAGTGTAATGTAAAATATTTACTATAATATCTGTAATACTATAATATTTCACTGTAATCGTTTTAACGGTGATTTGGGAAATGGACCTTTCTACACACACACACACACACACACACACACACACACACACACACACACACACACACACACACACACACACACACACACACAGACACACACACAATTAGGAGATGTACCACTTAAAAACAGAAATTTGATAACTGAATTAAAAGTATGGCCAACGCATTGAGTGAAATGGCTGAAAACAAAAAAGATATGGTTGTTAATGACTCACTTGTGTCTTGATCACTCAATATTTCAGCTGCTGGAATCCAAGCATATTTTAAACCAAGTGTTTGTCCCTTTCCCCATTGTTATGTGATACTGTAATATGTTTATATAAGCCCTTCACATAGGGTTTGGAGGGCTTTCCCTCTCAAGCACTGAAAGCATGAAAATATAGTCAGATTTGAGCCGATCAAGTATTGTGTGATCAGGATGCAAGTGTATGTAGTAGAACCCCCCCCCCACCAAAAAAAGAGAATAAAAGAATCTGGTAAGCAGGATGAAAAAGAACTCATGCCTTGTGCAACATGATACCACTTTACTAAAGAAATCACTCCCATTGTCAGCAAAGTAAAATAAAAACTGGTTTAGCAAGAATAACTGCAGGAAAATTACAGTAAAGCTGATACTTTATTTCTAAACATTTCAATACAAATGCACACTACTTAAAATGTTTTATTTCTAACAAGCTTGATGCCAGAATACAAAAAGCCTGTTTACTTAAATTTTGTGTATCAGGAATAGCCTGTAAATAAATACCATTTAATTATATTTATTTACTTTTTACTTATTTATATTTATTTATTTTGCTTCACTCCATATTTCTGTCTTTTCTTTTGTGAAATTCTTGTTTATTAGCACTCAGAATGTCATTTGAGTGTGAAATAGTTGTCAAACTTGATTTAATGATTTACAAGGTAAGCAATGAATATCATGTCCCTCACAAAAGTGAACAGTTTGTAACTCAGTCGGTCATCTTAAAGCATGCTTTCATTTGAACACAGGTTAATGTGTAGCGTGGCTGTGCTGCACCACCATGGGAAACCAGTATGTGTACATTTTGTGCCACTGGCAACTGTTTTGAAATTAACACAAACTTACGTACAGCATGGTGTAAGAAATCATGACAGCTTAATCACTAAGGCAGCTCTTCTAAGACTGTTGGACTTTATGAAGTAACATGAAACTTACACTGAGAAGAGTAACTTTGCTGACACGAGCAGGACCTTCAAAAATCAAAAGTTCTGCAAATCAAACAGAAAAGAAAGTGTGGAATTAAAAAAATATCCTTACTAGATAGCAGTTAATGTAACATAATTTACTTATTTATTTATTTATTTATTTGGCATTTGTTTGCCAGGAATCTCTGACTGGGTTATGAGGTACCCATTTTCAGTGGAGGCCGGTGAGAAAGGCTCCAGATACATATGGTTAACATAATGAAAAACTAGACAGACATAATAAAGTCATAAGATTCAAGCACAAATATGAAAACAACACATTAGTTTGTCAAAATGAGAACTTAACAGACATAATGAATCATAACAATCAAGCACAAAATTTAAAAAACTACACATTAGTTTGTCAGAATAAAAACTCAGCCAACATAATAAAGTCATAGTATTCAAGCATAAATTATATGGAAAGCCTGATAATAGGAAGAATCAGCATTATTTACATAACAGATGATTGTCATAATGATTATTAATATTCTAGAGGTAATGAAATATAGTTGTTGTTGTATCTTTCGGCTTTTCCCCGTTAGGAGTCGCCACAGCAGAACTCTGGTCTGCTAATGATTGGCAGTAGATTTTTACGTACCGAGTTGCCAGCCCTGATGCACAACCTTCAACGAAGGTATGCCCATTCACGCAAGTTTCCACACAGAAGACGCTTTAGCTGAGAATCGAACAGGACAACGCCTTATTGTGAGGCAACAACGCTACCGCAGCACCACCACTGCAGTGAGGTCATGAAATATAGTAACAGATTACATTGGTGAAGGCGTAGGATAGTGCAAGTAGAGAAAGGTAGGGAGTGATAAATATAGTAACAGATTATATTGGTGAAGGTGTAGGATAGTGCAAGTAGAGAAAGGTAGGGAGAGAAGGAATAGCAGGAATATATGCGGAAAAGGTATCAGTGTAATCTCAGGGGAGTATATGTAGAGGAAGGGAGGGTAGGGTAAGTTAATAGTGGGGGATAGATAGGGTGGAGGTAGAAAAAGGTATAAGAGTACCTCAGCCTGGGCTCATACATGAGCAAATCCAAGCTTGACTTGAAGTATTCTTTTATAGAGGTTTTGAAAGAGTGCAGGTTAGTAGCAGTTTTGATAGGAAAAAAGAAGGGAGTTTCATAGTTTTGCCACAGAGCTGGAATAAATGCTTAGTTAGGTTTAAAAGTTATGAGGAGATGTTTGTCTTCAGATCTGAGATGTTTATTTGGGATATAAAAGTTGATTAACGGGCCAAGAGCAGGACAAACTAGTGGGCTGTGGATGATTTTTATATTATAATAAGTTGTACGTATTGGAGGGGGAGTTCAAGCCATTTTAGGGAATGTAGGGCTTTACAGTGATGAGTTAGAGGGGTTGAGTTTATGGCAAATTTGGCAATTTTGTTATAGCAGCTTTCTAGTTTGTTTCTTAGGGAGGTCTGTGAGCTACTTATAATTAGGGATGCATATAACAGTGAGGGCTAGAGGTAGGTTTTGGCCAGTATAATTTTGGTAGCTGCTGTGAGGAAGTTTTTATTCCGGTATAAAATGCCTAGTTTTTTTTTTTTATACTGTTTTGTATGTGTAGGTCAAATGTGAGATTATTGTCATTTCTGACATCTAGCAGTTTTGTATGCTGAACCAATTCAGTTTCAGTATTGTTGGCTAAAAAAGATCTTGAAGTTTGTTTTGTGTTAGCTATGGGGTTTGGGGGTGAAGAGAAGGATTTTTTTTTTTAGTTCAGTAGGAGTTCAGCATCTGAGAGCCATGTTTCTACTGAACAGAAAGCTTGCTGTGTTATGTGTTGTAGGTGAGTTAATGTGTCTGATACACAGATGATAGTGGAATCATCTGCATATAGGATTAGAGTGCCTTAACAGGAGGATGTATGCAAGTTATTGATGAAACCATTCAATAGTAATGGACCAACAATTGATCCTTGAGGTACACCTGTGGGGGATGTCATATGGGGAGATATAGCCCTGCCATTTTACTGCTTGCTGCCTGTCAGCTAGGTAGCTAGAAAAACATTGAAGTGAGAAGGAGGATAGACCAATGCTGGAAAGTTCTTTAAGGGGTTTGGGGTGATATACCAGGTCAAATACTTTTGACAAATCTAGAAATACTGCAGATACTAGTTTGCCAGTATCATGGGCTTTGTTGGAAGACTCCATGAAAGATAACACTATTGTTGAGGTATTGTGTGCAGGTCTAAAGCCATGCTAAGTGTGGGAAAGTAGGATACTGTGTGTAAGATGGTGGAGAAGTTGTAGGTGCACACATTTTTCTAGAATCTTAGACAGGGGGGACGAGATTGCAATAGGATGAAAGTTTGTGATGTCAGTGGAGTTGCATCCCTTATGTAAAGGCATAATGTGTGATCTTTTCAATAGGTGAGGGACATGTGATTCAGCTATGGATCTATTAATTAAAATGCTAACAGGGAATGCTATTACCTCTGTGGCCAGCTGTACGTATTCTGGTAGGACATTATCTGATGATGTTGAGCAAGGTTTCAGTTTTTTTATTTGAGATAAAGGAAAGGGCTGAAAAGTATCCTGGAGATGGTTTGTTTTTTGGTTATGAGTGAGGGGTTGGTTGTTTGTGTGTGTAAGTGTGGGGTGTGTATTAGTTAGTATTGGGGGTATTAGTAGACGTAGTCAGTTGGGCTGGATGAGTTGGGTTCACTTTTAGGTTGGAAATGGACTCTCTAAAGTATGACTTAAATTTGGTGGCTGTTTGAAGAGGTGGCATATTAGGGTATGGATAGGGATTATTTTTATTTCCTGAGTTGAGTAGCGATGTTACAGAGGACGAGAATTTCTTAGGGTTGTTTTTGTGGTTATCTTGAATGTAGGAATAATATGATTATTTTATCGTTCAGTATTTGTCTTTTTGTTTGATTGCAGAGTTGTTTGTATAACAGAAGACTTATGTTATTTTCATTCTTTAGCCAGCAGTCCATGCTTTGTTCCAGTCTTTCACTAGAATTTTATATGATTTGGTGAGCCATGGGCATGGATAGTTTTATTCTTTTTGTTCACTGAGGGTCTACAGAGTTAAGAATGCTTAGGAAGGTGCTGTTGAAATGTTCAACTGCATCATTAAAAGGAAGTCCTTTTAGGATGGACAAGTCTATAGCTTTTAGAGAGTCATTAAATACCTCTTTGCTGAATTTTTGTAGGCTGAGTATAGATTTGAACTTGTGTTGCTTTGTAAGTTGAGTGATAGTCCTGTGAGTATAGACTAGTAGGTAGTCCCTTAAGGAGTTGGGGACTGTGCCTGAAGATGTAAAGCTAGAAATATTTGAGACTAGTGTCCAAGTCCAAGATGAAGTACTGGATATTATTTTTGCTATATCTGATAGAAGTATTTATAAGATGAGTAAAGCCACATAGGTTTATCCTGTTTGTTGGGTGTTGTGAGGTTAGTGTCTGCCAGTCAATGTTAAAATCCCATAGGATAACGGTTTCATTCAGTATTGTTACAGAAATCCAGGCTAGAATATTTTCTAGAAAGGGAATGTTTTGATGTATAAAGCAACTATGCAGATGTTCTTGGATAAGTTAAGTTTTAGAAATGTTATAAGGATTTCAGCTGTGCAGAATTTTGATAGAGTATGGGGAAACTATCAAGTTGTTAGGGAAAATTAGGACTATTCCACTACCTATTTATGTGCTCTGTCTACTCTGATAATGCTCTAACCAGGGGGAAGAATTTCAATATTTTTATTTTTGGTTTTAGCCAAGTCTCTGTAATAGCAAGGATGTATGGATTACAGTGTGTTAACCAGACATGAAAGAGTGTCATTTTATTGATTCATGCTCCTGATATTAAAAGTGATAAGTTTGAGTTTTTTGTCTGTGTAGTAGGAATGGGACTTGGGTTGGGGTGAATGTCGACATACAAGTTTAAGGCTGTGAAAGAACCTACCCTCAGGTCAATTTATAGGTCAATTTATAACTAAGAGCAATCATTTTATAGCTCGAACAAGCAATTAACAAAAAGCTGCACATAAAACAGGTTTTCTATCATTTCCTGAGAGTAAGTACCTGGCATATGCAGCATAGTCTACTTGTCAAGCAAAAGAGACAGTGGCCAGCTTAGTAAGGGGTCTGACTATTTCACAGAGCGGGCATGTATTTAACTGATTAAAGTTAATATACAGCAAGCTTCTTCATGATAAATATGCTTACATTAAACAATGCCAAATGTCTCAGTAAACTTGTAGATGTAGGGCTTTGTGACAAAGCTGCTGCAATATTGGGGTCAGATGTAGTGACTGCAGGCAATAAAACAATAAGAAAAGTCTTAATAAACTTGTAGGTGTAGGGCTTTGTGGCAGAGCTCCTGTAATATCAGGGTCAGATGTAGTAACTCTGATCTATGAGGGAAGATAGGGTGTAAGAAGAGACAACACTGACATAAAAACATTACTACATTTTTTGGGAAACTTTCCTTTAATATAAAATCAAATATCTGTTTGAACATATGCTTGTGCCTACTCTGGGTGTGAAAGTAAGTTTGTGTGTGTCCACATGCAGGTGGGTGTCTATGTGTCTTTCTGCATGTCTGTGTGAGTGTAATGTTTGAGCATGCATGCTTAAGTGTGTGCATATTTCTATATGTTTTGTTGTATGTGTTTTATTATTTTAGAGAAATATCATTTACAGATTCTGCAGTCCCTAATGACACATTGATACATGATTATGTTCAGAAAACATTATACATACTAAAAGCAAAAGAGAATGAAAAGGGATAAAAAAGGAAAACTGAAACAGCTTCAGTCTTGTCACACATACACACACATTCACATGCAAAGATACCTTTTCACAGACACTCAAACACTTTCACAAATACTCGTGCACACACACTAGCCTTCCTCCGCCATATGTATTCATATGTAATTCTGTGAAACACTGGCAATATCTTTGCCTCAACAAAACTGACAACTGCCCCTTATTTTGCAGAGTGTCCCAGATTCTGAGTCATATTTTTCATGTGTTCCTCAGAATTTTTTTCTGGAAAACTGTTGAGGGTTTACATTGAATAAATAACAACAGCTGTGAGTTTCATACTGCGTTTTCAGTGGCATGGCATTGGGGATGTTTGTATTCTAAGCATTTCCTACACTAAAGGAAAGGAGTCTTGCTCATTTAGCATCTCAATGACATTGCCTAAACAAGAATAATATATTATCTTTGATTAGGTAAAGTGAAGCCAGCCAGCTAGCTAAAGCTGACTTTGCATGGCTTCTCCCAGAGGCTTCATTTTCTTTTAATCCTCATGCCTACAGAACATTACTTACTGCCAGAACTGCATGGCAGGGAATGCTACCATATGCCCTAGCTGTGGAAATAAAATAAGCAAAGATGAAAAGACTTTGCAGTACCAGCCAAACCCTTATCCCCATGCACATAGACACACACCTTGAAATACCACACAGTAAATAAAGAACTACTCTAAAAAAGGGAATCATAGTTAAGTTGGAATTCTTACAAAGCAAGGGCTGCCATCTAGTATTGGGTAAGAATGGGGGTGGAGCACAGAAGCTTTGAATAAGGAAAATGTACAGTTCCCCAAGCAATCCTTTCAGGAGTTTCATCAAATATGCAGACACATCAAAATGAAACATTTCCCCCAGTGATCCCTTCAGTACTATGCACAAGTATGCACATGAATCAGAATGAAACATTTCCCCCAGTGGTCCCTTCCATAGTATGTCCAAGTATGCACAAGCACCAAAATGAAACATTTCCCCTCCAATCCCTTCAGTAGTATGTTCAAGTCTGCACACGCACCAAAATGAAACATTTCCCCAGTCATTCCTTCAATAGTTTCACTAACTATATGCAAGCACACTATTGACACCAAAATTAAACATTTTTTCCCAGCTATCTCTTAAGTAGTTTCACCAGGTATGCACAAACATCAAAATGAAACATTTCCCCCACTGATCCTTTTAATAGTATATCCAAGTATGCACAATCACCAAAATCAAACATTTCTACAAGCATTCCCTTCATAGTTTCACGAAGTATGCAGAAGTTCCAAAATGAAACATTTCCCCCACTGATCCCTTCAGTAGTATGCTCAAGTATGCACAGGCACCAAAATGAAATATTCTTCCACTGATCCCTTCAGTAGTTTGACGAAGTATGGACAACTATGTCACTGACACCAAAATGAAACATTTCCCTCAGTGATTCCTTCAGTAGTTCTAATAGGTATAAACAAGCAGGAAAATAAAACATTTCTTCCAGCAATCCCTTCAGTAATATCATCGAGTATGACAAAGTGTCAGATTTATACATTTCCACAATCGATATCTTCAGTAGTTTGACCAAGTCTGCTCAAGCATCAGTATGAAACATTTCACAAGCTATCCCTTAAGTAGTTTGATCAAGTCTGCACAAGCACCAAAATGAAACATTTACCTAAGCGATCCCTTTAGTAGTATGTCCAAGTATGAACAAGCACCAAAATGAAAAGTTTGCACCAGCAATACTTTCGGTAGTTTGACCAAGCATCCACAGGCACCAAATGAAACATCTACCCAAGCAATATCTTCAGTAGTTTCGCCAAGTATGCACAAGCACCATAATGGCGCATTTCCCCTGGTGATCACTTCAGTAGTTTGAGGAAGTATGCACAAGCACTTCATGAATCCAGTCCATGTGAAAGAGAGCTCCTCACTAACCCAAATTCAAGTGCAACTTGAACAATTGCATATAGTACAAGAAATTCATCCTTGGTTTAGCAAGTAATTCTCTAATGGACACAGCCAGCCTATAAATGGTTCATCTCCCAGGCTCCTGCTTGTAAATGATTCATTTACCAATCAAGGGTACCAGAACTTGTTAGAGATTTGGGATGCATGGCTAGGCTTAGTAGTACACACCCATGAACCAACCTTCCACTAACTAAAATCTCTTAGGTCTGCTGATAAAGTATTGTCGAAGGTTAACAAAGCTCCAAATATTGCAGCATCTCCTTATACTCGCATATCATTGCCAAACACTGGAATTCTCTACCTCAGCATATTCTGTCCATCAATGATGCACACTCATTTAAACAGTCCCGAAAGAATATTTCACCAAACATAGGCTTTGCTCATGTTCTCCACCAGGCTAACTAATTTAACCCCTTAGTGTATATCTTCCTTCTCTCCACCACCCATCACCAATATGTTTTGGCAATCGAGCCTTCTTAACTTCAGTTTGTGATATTTTTATCCTGAAAAACAAACAAATAAATGTATATTTCTGTTTTGTCTGTATGAATAGTATAAGCTTTTTGTACTACCTTTGTTATATGCTGTTAGATACAATGTGAAGGAGCTTGTATTTGAACTCCTATTGTAATTGTCATATGTACAAATGTATAATTATGTAATTTTCCCCGGGTCTCTGCTGAAAACGGCCTTCTGGCCCAGTCAGACACTACCTGGTTATCAAATGGAAATAAATAAACGAATAAATAAATCTAACCTATGTCTGTACATACACTTCACTGACACCAAAATAAAACATTTCCTCCAATGACCCATTCAGTATTTTTTCCATGTATCGACAATCACTTCATTGACACCAAAATTAAACATTTCCACCAGTCCACAGTTCATGTATGCAGAAGCACTAAAATATATATATAAAAAACTTTAAATAAAGTCAATAATTGTACCTCCATTTAAAATGTATGGCAGTACATATTCCTTTTTTCTCTTCTCCTCGCAAGTTTTTATTCTCAAGGAAAATTGCTGCTTACTGGCATATGTTATGGGTCAGTTACACATTTAGTATACAAATGAAGTCATTTTAGATTCATTTCTATGAATCCTACTGATTGGCAAATGTATAATGCCCCTTATCTTTGTATTAGTTGTCCACATATTTTTTATACCATAAGCATGTTAGGCTTTTACAATAAGGAGGCAAGTTTAACAAAATGCCGCAGCATTATCATAGTCATCTTGAAAGACATGATTTGCATAACCCCATAGTGCTGTTCTTCATGGATTACCACTACAAAAATGTGAAAGGCTGGACTATGAGTTCCACCCTATAATTCTGCCTGGCTTCATCTCTGAACTCATGGGCAGTCATTTGGGTACCACTGAATGTTTTATAATACACTTTTGTCACCAGTGTTTTTTCAAGTTAATACTTTAGTCATTGCTTGCCAGCATGTTTTACCTTTTACCTGCTGAAATAATTTGAGTGTAAAGTGATGATATGCAGAACTAAAAATCAGCAGCTGGTTTGCCTATCTAAGACATTGATACAGCAAATGATCACTCACTTGCCCTGGCTGTGTGTTGCTTCTATAAACAAATGAAACAAAAATAATCTGTTTTTTTTTTCTTGAGTTCAGCAATGTAATATGGTTCATTATGGTTTATAGTTCATACACACAATACCCCCAAATGGTGTGACACTTTAATTCACACACCATGGGTCACCTTACAGTTAAGCAGAGACAAAGACATAATATCCAGAAATGAAATAATTCCATGTTTTAATAAGTATTTCAACATTAGTCAGGGACTTTTGTTATTTATAGCCACGATACATGCACTTGCAGCAACAGTCCAATCTCAAATAGAGCTGAATAGAAAATATGTCTTTAAACCATATAAATCACTGACATTTTTTTCATCAAAATATTTTATTTAATTCAAAGAGAAAACAAATTCAGAATATATTAAAATAAATAATTGCATTTTACAAATTGAATACAGGAGTACATATTGTGATTGTTCCTTCTCTGGGGCAGTAATCAAGGAGCTTCCGTCCTTACCACAGACACAGTGAGGGACATTCACTTGAAACAAATATAGACACACACAGTATTTCCAGAAGCAGGTCTCTGCACCAAGCACAATTTCTCTTAAGAGCACACAGGGAACACACTCCCATCCTGGGGCTGGGTTTCCCACTCTCTCACCAGGCCACAAATAAGACTCCCCACTGACACAGCTGTAGAGTTGAATCCTCATCTGAGTGTTCCAAGCCAAGTCCTCCACCACACTCTCTATGAAACCAGTGCTATGTGTCCCTGCTCCAAGTAGCTGACACACACACTCTTTGAGATTTAATTTTCATGCACACACACACACACACACACACACACACACACACACACACACACACACACACACACACACACACACACACACACACACATTTACCAGCTATTCTCCTTTATTCCAGACTATAAGGTAGATACTGCCACCAGTACACTCCAAAGCCAGCTACTCCAAGGCTCTTACAAGGGTATCCAGTTATGTTGTTGTGTCTTTCGGCTTTTTCTGGTTAGGGGTTGCCACAGCGGAACTCCGGTCTGCTAATGATTGGCAGTAGATTTTTATGTGCCGAGTTGCCAGCCCTGACACACAGCTTTCAACAAAGGTATGCCCATTCAATCATGTTTCTACACAGAAGACACTCTAACTGAGAGTCGAACAGGACAACGTTTTACTCTGAGGCGACAATGCTACCGCAGTACCACCACCGCAGTAGAGTGAGCAAAATTAATACTAATACAAATGGTAGTGTTTGACCAATGCAGCAAGGCTTTCAGGAGCAGCACGGTGTCATCAAATACATATAAGTACTCTCAAAGGTTAAAATATGCTCTAAAAGAGCAGCCACAATGAAAAGTTTAAATATATCTAATAATAAATAATAAAAGAACATGAAAATACTAAATATCTATTTACAATAAACATCAGAGTTCCAGACACAGGAAATATTAAAAAGAACACAGATGGATAGATTGACATAGATACAGCAAAAACAGTACTTAACTAATCTCACTATATTTTCTTGACTGATCTAAATAATTACTATTCCCTGGTTACTTACTAAAGCAAGGCAAGATGAAGTGGATGAGTGATCCTTCTTTGTCAGGTTTCAAAAACAGACTGCTCTGAGACTGCTGTCTCATCTAGTATTCAAACATCATTTCAGTGCTGGATTACAGAATGACATCTCATACATCTGGTCATCTGACTCTGATTCCAACACTACCCCCTTTGCTAGAAACTGAACCCAAATTCAGCACATATGTGTTGCTATGCACACAGATAGAGCTTTGCTGAGATGTGTTACAGCATCTGGAAGCTTTAAAACCATTTCAAAACTTCCACCCTTCCAGCATAGCAATTAGTTCACCCCTAAGGACAATACAGTAGGATTCCTAGTCCTGGTTTTCACAGACACTACATCTCTGGCTACAATCAAAACTGTAATATACAATCGTTATGGCCTAAACCAGATAATTTAATTTCAGACTGTTTTTCAAAGTTAGCTGGGCAGAGATTAACCTCTTCTCTTCCAGTATCCTCTGTTACAATATATTCATTTCAACAGTTACAATACCATTGGACATACAGGTTTATTTCTTTTCTGTCCAGAAGGACCCACCATTGGTACATTCTTAGCACAAGCTTTACAAATACATTTTCAACACAAACATTTGTACAAATCAGTTTGATATACAAATGATATATAATCCTTTACAAAACTCCAGATAGCTATGCTGGCATATCCATTGCCTTCCTTCTTCTGGTATAGGTGGCAATATCTCACATCATCACATATATTATAAGAGAAAAGTAAAAAACAACAAAACAATCCATTTACAATATTTGCAAATGACCTCAGACTAGAATATCTACAAATATCACCCTAGCAAAGGTACACACCTGCACTCACATACACACACACATTCATACATCCAAGGACATACCTCTCAAATGTCCAGCTTTTCACTTCATATTTTTGGTCTGCTCCTCATAAAATTTGCAGTTTTCTGGCAAATCATTGAGGACTGAAGTCACTAAATACTAATAAATAATGACAGATATTTGAATTTCAGACTTCATATCTTTCAGAAAATATATAATAATGCAACAGCCTGTTATTCTGGCAATTTTCTAAGTTTATAGGAACAGTGTTTAAAATCTGTCCCTATTCTTGGGCCTTTGTCTTCCCATTATTTTTGGTTTTGTCCATATTTCTTGTATAGAAAGCTTGAGAGGTATGCCCAAGGATGGACATGTATTCATTCCCACACATTCACATACACAACTACATCTATCCAATAACAAATAAGACCCCTCACAATCAGGCACAGCAAAGAAACACTCTCCCTTCACCCACACTCATGCTTCATATCACATATACCCATATATCCAGACTCTCAGTCCCCTACCTAGTCCCCCTAGTGCAATCACCCAGGCAGAGACATACTTACAAACAACATTCATGCAGCTTTATTCATGACCCTGTAGACATGTGTATGCTCATGTTCTCACACAAACACACACTAACACACAATAACAACCCTGACCCGCACACTGTCCCCGAACTTACCTACACCATGAGCAATCCCATAGAACTGAGTGCCTGATTGCCATATTTTTCTGCAGTCACGTCTTCTGTCTAGAAATGAATTTTATCTGGACAAACAGTTATCACTTGGACAAGAAAATAAGGAGCCACTTAGCATTAGCCACTCCCTCAGACTACCACATTATCACGCAGCTCTGCCCACAAGACCACCCTCTGTTCTAAGCCTTTGGCTAGCTAAGGCTTCAACATCATGCTAAGATTTTCAGAATCCCAGAGTTTAATAGATCTATAGTTTTGTGATAAAGACTGTTTTCTGAACTGTGTGCACGAGTTTCTCATTAAGAGATTGTGTGAGGCACAAAATTAATGCAGCTGTAAAAAGTGAACATATAAACTTAGAGCATTTACATTGCTCACTTTCCAGTTCACTAACTGGGAGAATTTATCAGAGAAACTCTTTCTTATTTGTTTGCCTATTATATTTCGGGCATCCATCAGGGTAAAACCTAAGGGGAAGTGATTGAATTTGTAACCATTTTTATTGAACTGCAGTCACTCAAAAAGAAGGAGCAAAAGTGCTCAGCTGCCAAAGCGTCATCACCAAAGAGAAATTAAAAGGTAACATAATTCTGCTATCTGACTTGAACTGCTGCCAAAAAGGACAGAAAACTGTTGCCTGACTAGAACTGAAGAAAGAACTATTATTAGTGGTGAAGCCTCATTATTATCAATGTGACTGTTGACTGGTTCACATTGCAAAGCCTGTACAGGCAGGAAAGACGAATCAAGTTTTTTTTTTAAATGTTGTATTTGAAAGCGCTTTTGTGAAGTGAAGTTATTTTACTATTTAATGCTCAAGAAGCAGTTACCTGTAAAAGATTTAAGTTCTACCTTTTGCTGTTTACAAAAGAGATTTTTGATGTCTTACAATATTTTATTTTATAGAGCAAAATAAATTATTTAATGGTAGGGTGGTGTGGGGGGTTGACATGAAGATTTTTCAAAACAACAAATATTATTCCTTAGATGCAGAAACTATATTTCCCCTTGAAGAATATCACTATTTTAAAGTAAGGGTTCTAGAAATTGATCTAACATCCTGAATCAGATCAGGCAGACTTCACAAAGGTTGAGGGGAATAACACAGAAACCTTTAGTTAACAAATACTTTGTATATTCCTCAGTGATATGACTGGTCAAATTAATTAACAAATTATCAGAATTTACATTGTTGATAGCAGTTCCTGAAAGTTTGTTGGGGTGCCACTTTTGCACAAATTTATGTTGACCTTTATTTAGTTTTATTTCCTGAACACTTGTACATCTTTGACTATTTGAGAAACATGTTTTATTCTGATTTAACTATAAGGAGAAGGTTTCTGGATAATTGTTGGCCATTTTGAGATAGTAATAATTCTGACCTTATTAGATTTACTCAGTATTTACATGCTAATGACATGGGCTTCAAATTTATTAAATCTTGTTTAAGATTGACTTCTTGGACATGTCATTGACACAAATTGCAGAATGGGGCCACAAATACCACTTTGAGTCACTTTAGGAATTACCTGTTGCATCCTTCTAGTTTTCATCTTTCAGTTATTATTAATAACTGTCCATACCCTGAACAACATAGAGTTAAAGGCCAAGAATGAACAAGATAGATTTTTGGCTACAGGTAATGACAATAGAGTGGGTGATCTTTTAAGACTTAGTGCCAAATCATATTATGCTTTTCTTTTAGAATATGAAACTAAACCAAAGTGCAGATACAGCTAAACATGTGAGTTTTGTCTCAACATATGGAAGTAATAAACACAAGGTTAAAGGGGTTATTAACCTATTTTTGCCCATTTTAAAATTAGATAAATGTGACAGTACTCTGGATTCAGACCAGTGTACATTTTCATACAATAAAGGTAGCACTACCGGTAACTATTTATCACACCTTAAAAAATCCATATAGGAATGTAACAAGACAAACCTATCTTGGCAACAAATCCATGGGCTACATCCCTTGTGGTATGTGTAATTTTTGCACTTGCATTGTTGAAAAATATTTACGTATGGTACCATACAATGTTTACGATTAGAGAAGTTAACATTTCTTCCACAAAATTGGTGCTTTATCTTGGTATGTGAAATTGTGGCACCTTTTATGTTGGAGAAACAGCTGGGCCATTTAAAAGTACTTCTGATATCATATAATTGTAGTACAACATGTAGTGCAATGATTCAACATCACGCCAACCACTCGAAGGCCCTGCTTAGCTGTATAAGTATAAAGGGTGATGTCTTCTTCCCCTAATAAAACTGACAAATGACATGACAAACAGAAAAGACAGATATTAACTTTGGATGCTGTACATGGTATAAGTATTATTCAAATTATATAAATATAAAGGACATGAATGTTTATATCTATGTATGTATACAGGTATATAGATAATAGATAGATATGTCATGTTATATATAGTTATATGTGTGTGTGTGTGTGTGTGTGTGTGTGTGTGTGTGTGTGTGTATATATATATATATATATATATATATATATATATATATATATATATATATATATATATACACATACATATATCTTTATATCTATTTATCTATATATATATATATATATATATATATATATATATATATATATATATATATATATATATATATAATAGCTATATATATGTATATATGGGTATGTATGAGCATAATATCGAAGTTTTGAAACTTTGAATCATTTAAATGGAGATTGCCGTACAGAGCTGACCAGTATATTTACCATTTTCTTTGCTGTAGTGTGATCAGTGCTTGGCCCCCTGAAACATGTAAAATAAAAAGATTATGAATTTATTTATTTATTTTTAAATTTTGAAGTTTCAAAACTTTGATCTTATATCTATATATATATATATATATATATATATATATATATATATATATAAAATGGAGAGAGAGAGGGAGAGAGATATGCATTTATATATATATATATATATATATATATATATATATATATATATATATATACAGACACACACACACACACACACACACACACACACACACACACACACACACACACACACATATATATATATATATATATATATATATATATATATATATATATATATATATATATATATATGGGTCCCCTTCAGGTGATCAAACTTTTAAAAGCTCAAATTTCATATGGCCAAGACCATATGATCGAACTTTTAAAAGTTCGAACGGTCTGAATGGAGATCTCTATGCAGTGCAGAAAGGGAAGATTTCCCTTTTCCGCAATGTAGTGTGATCTCGGAGTTAGTTTGTTTAAATAGTGGGGTGTGTGGAAGCCCCCCTGCAAATGTTTAGTTATTTTTTGTTTTCAACCATGTTCGAAATTTTGAATGTTCAATATTAAGGTCTCGGCCATATAAAACTAGAACATTTAAAAGTTCTATCATGTGAAGTAGACCCACACACACACACACACACACACACACACACACACACACACACACACACACACACACACATACATATATATATAGTTACAGAGTATGACTACAAAGAGAATGTGGAGCAAGATTCCAAAAGAAAATTTTGGCTAGCACACCAAAGGAAGACATCAGTGCAGCACCACTGGACTTGATTTCATAACGCAAGCTAAAATAAGACCAAGTGCAGTGTAGGAAATTTGCAGAGAATGCGCATGCCCAGCAGATTCCAAAACATAATGGGTGTGCCTAATGCAAATAAAATGTGACAGTGTATTTTGCAGACAGTTCTCTGAAAATACTTGGAGGAGCCCATTTCTGTTACTCGTAGCACTACTTTATTCTACAAATTCCTAAGCACCTCTGCAAATTCCACAAAAACAATTTAAAAATACATGCAACTGGCATTTATTGCAGTAGAGAAGGTTGGGGTACTACAAACTTTAATAGAGGATGACCTGAAAATGCATTCCAGAAGACAGTCGGTATAGTACTGAGCTGGACTACAGTCAAGCCAGCTGTATAGGAATTAGATAGATAGATAGATAGATAGATAGATAGATAGATAGATAGATAGATAGATAGATAGATCCAGATTAAATACAGAGCTGGTGCAGGCTTTGTGCGGGGTATATGCTCCCTACATGTACTCTCGCAGCCTACGGCATAACGCAGTACCAGGAGAAGTTTGCCTAGACTGGCTATACCTGGCCTCTGGTAAATTTCAGCTGCATATGGAAGTTGCAGAAGGATTGTCCCACACAGCTGCCAGTCACATTCTCATTCAGTTCCTAGAAGTAATGTCCACCAATGTGGATGAGTATAACCATTTCTCCACAATCATGGGGTGAAGAACTGTCATGCAACACTTCTATGCAAATGTCAACTTCACCCATGTATTTGGTGCAATCAGCTGCACCTATGTCCCAGTCAAAACCTCAGTGGTACCCAATGGCAAGTGGTTCATCAGTAGAAAGGGGTTGCCATCTCTCAATTGTCAGGTGGTATGTTTTGCAGACGGCCTCATCTCTCTACTAATATTATGGAAACACCCTGGTAGTGTGTGTGATGCAGCAGTTTGCAGGGCAAGTACTCTGAGAGCTGCATTCCAACATGATGAAATAATGGAGGTGCTCCTACTATGCAAGTAAATTGTCACCACTATTTGGTAAGAAGTAGCAGGCACTGCAACAGGAAGCAAGATGACCAAATATTCCTTCTCATTCACTAAAAATGGTGACTGCAGTTATCCACTGGAGCTTTGTCTTATGATACTATACAGAGCCACAGCAGTACCAGCTGAGCATATAACAGAGCACACACCACAACATGAAACACCATCAAGCATGCGGTTGACATGCTGAAAACAAGAGTCAGATGTCTGGACAAATTCGGGGGTGCACGCCAATATATACCACAAAAGGCATCACAGATGAACCATGCTTATAATATGACAACATCAAAACAGTGTGGCCTCCCAGCTTAAGGTGTGGGTGAACTATCCAAAGAACCTCATATGTCTGATGTGGAGCTATCAGCACTGTTAGGATGATCAGGAGACATGGGGTGAGAAGAATTAGGCATGGGTGACAAAGGATACCTCTATATGTCTTAGCTCAGACAACACATCAACATCTGATACACATCTTTGAGTCATGACTAGCCATATGTACAGAAGTAGATAGACTAAATAGTGATGTTCACACAGTGTTGCCCCACGACAGCAGCACAGACCATTACTAATGGAAAGAGGCCATTAGTTGTCTATATTGAATATCATATGTAACAGAGGCATACAAGTTACCTGAATATCTTATACACACAACATTGCAAGGAATACATCCAGATGTCTACACAGGAAACATCACCACATGAAATCTTCCTGCAAGGTACATTACCAAAAGAGGACCATATGTGTGGCATGCAGGATATGTACACAATGGGTCTATGTTAGATTGGTGAAACTGCAGTACAACGAATGACGTTTTGCCACCACATATAGACCAAAATATCAAAATACAAAGGCTCAGGTCAGTGATTTTTTTCCCAGGGAAAAAATCACTTGGCCTGAGCCATGCCATTGCCCTTTACCCCACTGTAGTGTGCTCTCGGAGTTGGTATATTTAGTTAGGGGGGTATAGGAAGCACAGCCCCCCCATGTTGGGAGTTGTGGGGTGCAAAGCCCCCCACTTTGTTATGTTTGAAGTGGTGTGTATGTGTTTTTAGTACAAGCGATTTCTTTCCCAGGGAAAGAAATTGTTGTTTTGAATGTTCGCAGTTTAGTGAGGTCGCTGATTACTTGTCAGTGAAGAGGCATGCATTTGATGGAATGCCTCTTCGAGCATTTAATATAGACCTGTACACAACAGAAGGTGTCCTTGTACAGGCAGGATATTATCATACAGATAACTATCAGGTGAGGGGAGCAGTACAGTAGCCATTACCACAGTAAATCTAGGCTCATGCAGTTTATGTTAAAGTATCATAACCTAAATGCAGGTGTGGCATACTAATATTGATGCATCACACATAGAATAGCATAGTGATGTGCAATAATGTTGTACAACACACTATACAGCACACAGCAGCTTGAATAATGACAAATATGTCAAGGACTGGCCAAAATGAAACATACCACAAACAAGTCTCACATCATGTGCCTTACATGGAATGTCACACATAAGACAATGCTAAGATACAAAGGTTAGTGTTGCAACATGAGTCAGTTGGAGGTAAGACTGCAGAGCTTCAATGACAGTCAGTGCACATTAGCCATAGGACATGCAGCATTGTTTGGGATACAGAAATATAGGTGTGTGTGTGTGTGTGTGTGTGTGTGTGTGTGTGTGTGTGTGTGTGTGTGTGTGTGTGTTTATATATATATATATATATATATATATATATATATATATATATGTGTGTGTGTGTGTATGTAATCAAGTAGATATGTGAAGACACTCATGGAAAGTATATGTCAGCCTGTGGATAACAAAAGGAAACTTGTCCACTGAAGTGCATTTAGTGTGAGGCATGTGCAGTACTATATTACAATGCCATAAGTAACACAAGTATGTGTACCGGTACATACTTATGCATGAGGACTGGTAGGCAACAAGGAATTGTGTAATGTATCAATGAATACTGGATGACTAAGATAACATGTTGTGAATCATGAACATATGTGTTACATGCCAACTGGCAAGAGATGCAAACATGGAAGCATGGGTATTGTCACACAGAGCATTGCTGTCATCAATATCTGAACTAACTTGTAAGACTGACAAATATGTACAATATATCACAACTTGAAAGTAGTCATTTAGGTCTAATAAATGTTCCGAAAAACCCTATAGAATCAGCCATTTGAAAAACACTTAGAAGTGGATTAGTCAGTGGTTGGCACATAGTTCATCATTGCCACAGGGTCAGAATGACACAACAGGACACATATTGGATTGACTGTCAGTGTTACTGTAATGCAACCTAGGGCACCCACCCTGATTACTCACACAGAGGTCATAGCGGTCCCTGCCACATCTGGAAACACTCGGCTCATGGTGCTTCACCAAGGAGGTGGACGTGGTGACACTGGCATTTTAAGATACAGTCTGTAACAATAATGTGATGTGTCTGGGCATGACTCTTGGATTCATAGTTGATTGACCAACAGAAGAGCATTGAAAAGATAACACGCTGATTTCTGACATGAACAGATCATGCTAAAGAGACAGAAATGTGTCCCAGTGATTGCACCTCCTCTGGAATAGGTTTCTTACTCATGTGAGGCAGAGCCCTTCCTTGACCATCTTCAAAGGCATTCTGGACCAATGGATGGGAAATCACAAATTCAGTCCTATGGACAGATGCAGTCTATAAAAACAGTAAAACCCCCCACTTTCTGAACACCCTTGTTATCTTTCCCTTAGGGATAAAAAATTGGGTAAAATCTAGGTAAAACTGGCTAGGCTTTTAAGGGGTCTTAAGCTGTTAACCTAGTAATCTCCTATGAAGCTATGTATGTGAATGTTACAGCACAGACATTGACATTCAAGGCCCATATATGTGGGTCTAATGGGAGGTTTGCCTCTCCCCATTTGAGGTAATCTGCACAGTATAGTTTGGGCACATAACACCCAGGTATATACTATGGCAATGCTCTAACGTCACCTTAACAAGGTTTTCAACACAGCATACAACTGATACCACACTGTTATGCTGTGCAGCCAATGGGGCCATGACCCCTGCATGTTTGTGCCACTGACCTTCATGTAACACATGCAGCTTGTGTGCTACACACTAGGTGGCATGGGCAAGTGCATACAGGTAAGAGTCATGATGTCTCTGTGAATGTTCATGTGCCTTTAATAGTAAACAGATACCCTCTGACACATGTCCATGCACATCAGCTACACTCTCGTGTTGTCTGACAGACAGTATCAGCACATCATGAGAAAGAGTCACCATCAGCACCAGACTCTACATGGGACAGCGGGGTCATGGTCATCATCATGTCTGTCATCTTATGCCCCCACATCATCAGAATGGCCAGCCACAGCATCCGCCCTATCAGGCTTTCTATTCGACCTTACCAGCCAATCAGTAAAACAGCTCACTGTACCCATCCAGGCATGTCCAAAAAGCAGTTTCAGGTGTACTCTCCAGTCCAACTGGTGAATCTGGGCATTTTGAGCATGTTATAACTGCCTCATGTACACAGATAACCCTCTCCTCCTGCCACCAAACACTAATGCATGCGAGAGATGCAATTATACAGCCAAACTGGAGGCTAAGCTCCCACACCCAAGACTGGACCAGACAGTCAAGAGGAGAAGGAAATTACTTGCATCACACCACCAGTCTCACATAGACCTATGAAATCAGCACTAGCAAAAAACACACATAAATACACAAAAACATACTCAGAGGCTCTAAATAAAAATCTGCAAAAGCAACAGAGACCTCCAAAGCAGACATCCAAGCAACCTCCACCCCCCAACACAAACCATGAAACACATACTTCACAAAACCAGTGTGCCATGCAATCACAGCCCTTAAGGCAAAATAACATACCCAACACACTAGTAATAGGTGACACTTTAGTCAGGCACACTGCTGTCTCACTCACTAGGCTGAACAAGGAGAAGGTTACTGTTAGCTGCCTGTCGGGTGCCAGGATCCACCACATAATACAAGCACTCAGGTCACTCCAGAACAAGTGCAGATATGACTCTGTATTTGTCCATGTTGATGTGAATGACCTAAGCCGTACCTCCCTGGACTACATGAAAAGAGACATGAAAGAGCTCACTGAACACGTAGCCCAGGCCGGTATGGCCCTGACCCTAAGTAGCATCCTGCCCTCACCAAGAATGAAACCACAGTACAAAGAAAAAAATATCAGTTTCGACAATTTGCTAAGCTTCTGGTGTCATTCAAAAGGGATCCAGTGTCTGTCAGCCTGGGATAACATGCTCGACAAGCCACTCTGCTTCACTAGAGATGGCTTGCACCTGTCACCCTTAGGCTTTTGAATACTGGCCAAGGCTCTTGCCACCCCCATAGTGCCTTTCTTAGGCAAGGCTCAAAAGACATACCCACCACTGTAAATAGCACAAGTAACAAAAAACTGAGGGTAATGCTACTCAATGTCAGAAGTCTAAACCTCAAAATGCATGCACTCCTCAGTATGGCAAAAATCAAAATATGTGCAGTAACAGAAACCTGGTTTAAGGCTCCAGAGAGTACCCCAGCACTACCAGGCTACATCTTATACCATACATTTCGGCCACAAAACCCGGACCAAAATATAAAAGCCGGGGGTGTATCCATATTCATCAAGGATAACCACACCTCCAGGTTAGTGACATAGCACGATTTTTCAGAGATTATCCACATGCAACTAACAATGGGTAGAACTGCAATTCAAATTGTAGCTTGCTACAGATCACCCACCATGTCCCAGGACCCCCATTCCGCATTTCTGGAAACACTGGGAAACATAAAGGTCCTACCAAACACCCTGATATTGGGTGATTTCAATTACTCAAACATTAACTGGGAGAACTACTCAAGTACTAACTCCCTTGCCCAACATTTCCTAGAATTTATAAACTCAAATGCCCTGGATCAACTGGTCAACACCCCCACCAGAGGTGACAACATATTGGACCTGGTCAGCACCAACATGGGCAACTGGTGTTCCACACTGGAGATCATCCCCTCACTGGTTAGATCTGACCATAAACTAATCACTCTGCATATCCAAATTCCGCCCACACCCCCGGTCAAAGAAACCACCATTTTCAAAAGCAAACTTCACGTTAGTTAAGACCAAGGTGGAAAGTTTCAAATCCCCCATGCTAAAGGATAACTCTGCCCAAGCTGCAAAATCCTTTACTAATGCACTCTACGGACACCTACAAGAATGCATGGATCGTGCTATCCCAAGCAAAACCAAGACTCACTCCTCCAAGAAAAGGAAACCAGTCTGGTGGACCCCTGCCATAAACAAGCTATACAATAGAAGGAGGAAACTAGTACAGAAAAGAGTAGAATCCCAAGAAGGTAAGACATCCCTGATCAGTATCAGCAAGAAACTATGATCCCTCATAAAATCATCCAAGGCTAGCTTCGAAAGAAAAATTGCCAAGGACTCCAAAGATAACCACAAGGCATTCTTTAGCTATGTCAAGAATCTAAGCGGCAATTCCCATATCTGCTCGGAGTTAGTAGAGAATGGCACAAAATACACTGAACCGACTGATATCGCCAACATGCTGGCAGACAGGTTCAGTGTAAACTTCACCCCCAAAAGGGCCCATAACCATACCAAAAGAATGTAGTGCCCCTGAAATCACAGACACTCAGGTACGAACAGCCCTCTCCAAAGCCAAAAACACAGCATCAGTGGGATCAGACAGCATCCTAGGCTGCGTCCTATATGAGCTCAAAGATGAACTTACCCCTCACTTAAACACACTGTCCAAACTCAGCCTTTCCACATGCTACATGCCCATAGAGTGGCACACAACAACAGTTATTCCACTCCACAAAGGTGGAGCCACAACAGACCCCAGGAACTATTTCCCTATAAGCCTGACTAGCTTGCTCTGCAAGGCTATGGAGTGCATCATCTTGGATTTCATTAACAGAGACATTGAGAACCTCCAAACACTGGACCCTACCCAGTTTGGCTTTGTTAATGGCAGATCATGCCTCCTAAACCTGGTGGACTTTTTTGAGACAGTTACCAAGGCTATAGATGAGGGAAAAGTGGTCCACACAGCCTACCTAGACCTCACAAAGGCCTTCAACACCATTCCCCATTCTGGCATTATAGACAAGCTCACCAGCCTGAACATAAACCCCTACATCATGAGATGGGTTGCCAACTGACTCACGGACAGAACCCCTTGTAAGAGTTGCAGGAGTTAGGTCTGACTCTAAACCGGTTACAAGTGGTGTTCCCCAGGGCTCAGTCCTAGGACCCCTCCTGTTCAGCATATACTTCTCAGAGGTACAGGCAAGCACAGGAGGACTATGGCTGATCATGTTTGCAGATGACTGCAAACTAGGGGCTATAATTGACTCCCCAGCTGACACAGACATCCTCCAAAAGGGTCACACTGAGACAGATAACTGGTGTCAAAACCATGGCCTCAAGCTAAATGCCAAAAAGTGCATAGAAATCCCCTTTGGAAAAAACAAAGTACCCACAAACTATCAAATAGGTGGTAGCCCCCTAAACACAGAAGACATAATAAGGGATCTGGGGGCCCAAGTAGATAGTAATCTCTCCTTTGATAATCAAATTGCCAAAGTGGTTAGAAAATCCTTCTATGTGGCCCACCTAATCACAAAAGGGTTTGCATCCAGATCAAAAGATGTCATTGTGCCCCTCTATGCATCACTCATCAGACCCATCATAGAGTGCAACACTCCATTTGGAATGTACCTTACAAGACACCTGAAACAGCTGGAAAGACCACAGAAGTACCTCAACAAGAGGATCAATGGCCTCAAACAGATGCCCTATGCAGCTCGACTGAAGAAACTCCAGCTGTACCCTGCTGCATATCGACCTGCTCAGAGGTGATCTCTGCCTGACATACAAGGCCATGTCCAACACAGAATTGATGGACATGCTCCACCTAAAGAAAACCATATCCCCTCGAGCCACATGCTCTAGGGATCTAAACCTCACCACAACAATAAATAGGACGTGCTGGAGGGATAGATTCCTGTCCCAGAGACTTTCCATGCTCTGGAACAAGATTCCAATCTACATTAGGCAGAGCTCCTCACTAACAGTCTTCAAAAGAAACCTTGACGAGTGGATGGGAAACAGAAAGTTTACTCCTGGGATCACTTCAGTGGCTCTGCTGGATGGAATACATGCATATGACCGAGTGACCAATAGTCGCAACACGGTTCCCCAAACCTATATGTTGAATCTCCAGGAGTCGAACAGTTGGAATGTCGTACAAAATTTCGAATTCAACATTTCTGACTGCTCTACCACCTAAACAAGCATTACCATGGGTCAAAAGGGGGGGGGGTATTTCACATTTCGTTAACATTGTGTTCGCACTTATGCGAATTCGCTGACCTGCAGTCGAACAATTTCCAATCGGCCATCTGCCATCCACTCAAATGCATGTAATCCCTGCTGGACAGACGCACAGGGAACTAATCTAAGGGGGTGTCAAAAGCCAACACATTCCAGCTAGGCTTATAAATGCCTTTGAGTAGATAGCCTAGTACCTACCTATGAACCTATGAACTTATACCCATGAAAGTCAGAGATGCAATTAACAGTATTGAAATGTAGCAACCATTCAGTCTGCCTTACCTGGCATATCTTTCCTGGTTGGGGGAATGTATCATACAACATAAAGTGGAGCCCGTATTTTAAAATGTCATAAAAACATGTGAGTGTACTCCTCAGACATAAAAGCAGATGGAGACATACAACCACTAGTGATTACATAAACAGAATATGAAGACACTTATATGTCAAACTGTGTTGTGATGATGTACCTGTTTAGGGAACAATCCAACATGGATATCATAGATCACAGGTGTGCTAAACAGTGTTGCACTATAGCAACAATATGTACAACCTTACCAGGTCTGTCTGTGCCTGATGTTGCATGGTCTATGTTGTGCAAATATGTATTTGTATGTTAAAATGGCATACAAGCAACACACAACATTATACATGTTGCTGACATTGTTTTCTATGCACTGTAAAAGTACGATGACGTGCTATAACACTTACATGTGTGTCTGCATCGGTTGTGTTGTCACAGTCATGGCTTAGTTCTGATGCTGTAACACAAAATAACAATTATGTAAGAAATGTGATTGAAAGTTGTTCATTGAGAATTAGTGTATGCTTCATCGTTTGTGAATGTCAGCCATACCTGCATGTCCTGGAACACCTTCCTCAATACCTCCCTAGCTATCCAATGAACCTGGCAGGTGTTATGACAAGATGCTAGAAATATTGTTATGTCATCCAGGGAAGGAAATGGTGGTCCACTTCCAGTGGTATTCCTCACCCTCTCATAGCAGCGGAGTCTGTTGGCTGCAAATAGAATCATTTCAGAGCAATATTGCCAGCAGGCCTCCCTGGATCAGTTGTTTCCACCCACTGTATTGATCATGTTTGTGGGGCATGTCAACACTTGCTGACTCCACACATGTCCATCCATCTTAACTATTTACATCCATGCATTCTCACATGGTAAAAAATTATCTCTGCTATTGTGGTTGGACATTTGAAAGCCAGCGTGGTATGCACATCTCCAAATTTATATAGGGTGCACATATTGACATATCAGTACTCAAAGCACATGTCAATTGAATGCCTCATCTCTCATTCACAGTGCAGTGCTATGCAAAACAATTCATTTCATCTGTATAACCATCATGTACAGAAAAGCAGAAAGGACATAAAAAGCATCTCTGAATAGCAGATCTATATGGCCTAACATCATCAGCATACATATGAACAGCTAACAATCCATTCCATATGTTTAGATACATCATATATGTAGAGGGGGATATGAACCCATATCACTGCACAATTTTGAGAAGCAAGGGCCAAACAGAGAACCAACATTCCACAACTTTAATAATGCTAAAATAGTGTTGCACAGCTACATGCACATCCAACCACACCTACCATTTCCACCTCAAGCATGTGGGATGTATCACAAATGTTATTGCAGTCAGTCATAGTCAAGATCAGGAATGTGACCTTCATGATATGGTAAACAACAAAACTAGTGGCAATTTCCAGAAATAAGGCAGGAAAACATCACTTATGAAAATGAACAGGTATACAGTCATGGCTACATATTACAACAACCAACAACATAAAGGCTAAGCCAACCTGATGCTGCCCAAATTTCATTTAATGTAGTCGCAGCTACCAAGCACCAGAGAATATCTATAAACCATTCCCTGAACATACAATATGCAGACAAACCCAAAAGTCATTCTTATCGCCAAACCTACTTTGGACATTATAAGCTAATCTGCAGTACCTACGGGTATGAGCAGATTCTGTCAATATCTGTAGTTCACCAGGGCTGGTTTGCTTGTAGCCATGTAGCTGCATTTGGGGAAAACCTACGTGATGCATGCATATTAGAGAAGTCTATCCCTATCCTTTATGTAACAGATGTACTGTATTGTAACATACAGAATTACACATAACTTACCCATGAACATATGCTTTAGTGTTTTTTCACAGAACACTATGAACACTATAAACACAGAAAAGAGATATTAGCACTGTATTCCACAATCACAATGCAAGCAGGTGCCAGCTTTAAAATATTGTTTTTAAACCAAAACACTACTAATGGACATTTGTCATTGATTCTATGGTGCTGAGTGGCATTTTTCATGCTAGAAAAGATACTGCAGAATATTAGAGGGGAAGACTGGGAAACGTATTTAGAAATGGAAGAACTGCTTTAGCAAATTAAACTGAATGCCACTCAGGACCCTGGAATCAATGACAAAATGTCCATTAATAGTGTGTTGGTTTTTAAATTAGAAAAATTATAATACTAGCATTATGAAGTATTTTAAACAACATTTTAAACAATATTTTAAACAACCTTTGTAGTTTATTATGTGTGCGTTTTTGAGTAATTCTTATGTTAAGTTTTTATGTGTGATTATGTACTTGCTCTTTAAGAATGTATAATTATTGAATAATTGAAGGAATGTTTTGATTGGATGATTAATCAAATAACCAGGCTGAAACAGTATAAATGATGTGGCATTGGGGTGTTCTTGTACCTGAAGAAGGCCTGTAGTAAATGGGCGATAGCACTTATTTTAAAGTCTAATGAATTTAATACAGTTACATGGTTGCTTGACAGCATTTCTTTTGTTAATATTGTTATTTTTACACTGGGGATATCTTGTTGGTTATAAGCTGATCTTTTTGTTATGTTCGTAATCTCAAAAATACAATGCAGCAATGCACTGAGCTGATTGTGAATGATATTACCTACACTGAGTCTGAAGATATAGCAAACCTACTGGTTGATAAATTTAGCTCTAACTTTACACCTCTTTCTTTCTCTTCCATCTGCCCCTCGAGATATACCTGAAACTAACTCGCCACCAGCTACCACACAAGACCTCAAATGTCCTAAAAGTGCTATCAAAAGCTAAAAAATGCTGCATCAATGGGTCCTGACAATATCACTGGATTTATCTTAAATAACATGAAGCATGCTTTAGCCACACCCCTAACAGCACTATTCGATCTCAACCTTCATATAGTTTTCTAACAAGTGAATGGATAACGGCTACTGTCAATCTGTTGCATAAAGGAGGATCTTCCACAAACCCAGGCAAATACAGACCCATAAAGCTGACAAGTGACATATGTAAAGCCATGGAAAGACTTATCATGGAACTAATCAATCAGGACATAGGGAACCTCCAAACACTGGACGTGTCTCAGTTTGGCTTCACCAAGGGAAAGTCATGCTTACTTAATGTGATGGATTTTTTTGAAAGGGTCACCAAATAATGGATGAAAGCAAAATGGTGCACACTGCATTCCTCAACCTGGCCAAAGCTTTTGACTCAGTTCCCCACTCAGGCATACTAGAAAATCTAAATAAACTGGGAATAAACCCCTATGCCACCCTCTGGATTGCTAACTGGCTCACAGATAGGATGCAGGAAATCAAAACGGGAAGTTATCTCCGCAAAGAGACCAGTCACCTGTAGAGTTGCCCAGAGTTCTGAGCTGGGAAGTTTCCTGTTTGGCATCTATTTTTCTGAAGTAACAGCAAATAACAAAGGACTCTGGCTGACTAAGTTTGCAGATGACTGCAAACTAGGAGCAGTCATTGAATCCCCAAATGACATTACCATGCTGCAGGAGGGTTTGTCCCAAATAAATAACTGGTGCCAAATTCATGGACTGAAATTAAATGCCCAAAAATGCATTATTGTATCCTTTTGGAAGTCATCTATCCCAGGGAACTACCACATTAACAGTACAACCCTAAGAACTGACCAAGTAGTTTAGGATTTGAGAACTTATGTGGACAGTGAACTAACATTTGACCAACATGAGTCCTTCTATATTGCCCAGCTGATAAACAAAGGGATTGAGTCTAGATCTGGTGATGTCCTTGCCTCCCTTTACTCAGTCCTTATTGGCCAATAATGCCCCCCTTTGATATGTATCTGTCCAGGCACATGCAACAACTAAAACACCCCCAGAGATACCTTACTAAAATCATATAAGGCCTAAAAAACATGCATTACAAGACATACCTCAAAGCCTTTTCACTATACTTGGTACCCTATAGACTGCTAAAAGGTGACCTGTGTATGTTGTACAAGGCATCCTCTGATCCAATACTGATGTATTTATTTACTGCACATCAGTGAGTGAAATGGCATCAGAAACACATTGTCGAGGGATCTAAACCTCTTCTGCAACATCAACAGAATGGTTTGGAAGGACAAGTATACCTCGCCAAGGATACTGCTCCTGTGGAATAGACTCCACATCCACATAAGACAACGTTCATCCCTGTCCATGTTGAAGCGCAATTTAGATCTATAGATGGGAAACAGACTATTTACCTGAGGACTGCCCCCTTTGCACTACTAATGGAGAGATGGAGCTCCTAAATGCTTTATCCCAAGCACAGATCCCCTCAAATTATCTATGGTATGATCCCAGTTATTCTTATTGGGTTAATATATAATTATCAACCATGGGATAGGTAAGTCCAAGCTCTAAGGAAATGGGATTAGGTTAATTTGAGCACAACAAGGAAAATTGGCTAGGCTTAAAATGGGCCTCAAGGGCAGCTAGCCTTGTACTTATTTATGGACCTATGGACCTATGTTTGTGTTCTACTCTATTATTCAGTTATGTTACAGATGTTAACATTTCATGCTGCAAGCCACTTTGTTTTAGATATTACATACATCATAATGTTAAATGTGTAGAGCATCGTATCTAATGTATACTGCAGCACTTGTAATTTACATATACTTCTCATAATGCTAATGTTACAACAGACTTCCTATAATCTAATACATCTGTGAGATATGTGTAATACAAAGTGATTTATTGTGAATGACATTAATATGTACATCCTTTCATGCAAAATGTTGTCGTGTGTTATTAATAGGTGTTTTTTTACATTCAGGTTATACGCTGTTTGTTGACACAACATAAATAAAACACATCTTTGTTCAACTGGCATACTGATGTGAGATTAAATCTATTGCATTTGTTGGGTGTCTGTGTGGAATAGTCTACAACAGTGTTGTTTTTACAGCTTTGTAATAGTCATCTTGTATATATGGTAGTGGTTTTTGATGATATATAGGGTATGCATAGTCTGCCTATTCGGTTAGTGAATGAATGTCTACTGATTCACAGGCTTTGTGTTGTTGGCAGACCTTTACTGTTGTGTACTGCTTGATTTCCACTGCTCTGGCAATGATGTATTCTGATTATAACATGTTGTGATGTTATCAATTAACCATGTTGCATTGCTCATTTCATTTGCATATATATTTGAATTTTATCATTAATTGTTTATATTAATATAAATTTGGCACACATATTTTAATCATAATATGCCAACTTGAAACATTATTTGCACAGAATACTGATTTTTATTGTTACTTTTATTGTTATATTGCTATCTGTACTTAAATGTGTGTGACACTCATTGAATAAAGAGTAAGAGAGATCTTTAGAAAAGTTGGTTACAGTAAAAGTGACTTAATTGGGGGTAAAACCTAGCTCTAAATTGATTTACATCAATTGTTGTATTCCAAAAGACTTGCTGCTTGTGTAAGTACTTGAGAAGGTCTTTATACATTTTATCTGATGTAGTATTATATTACTTGTTTTAATGTAGCTCTCTTTTAAATCACACACGCTTACACACATTCACTGAAAGTTATATATGGCCTTTTCCCCACTGTACTGCAACCTTTGAGTTAGTATATATAGTAAGGAGGGGTGCAACCTTGGAGTTAGTGTATATAAAGTAAGGGGAGTTAGTATATATAGTAAGGGGGTGCAACCTTGGTGTTAGTTTATATATATATATATATATATATATATATATATATATATATATATAGTAAGGGGGGGTGTGGGGGGTGTAGCCATTTGCAAGTATCCATGTATATAATTAAAAATATTTAAAATATGTGGGGTGCTATGCCCCCCACACCCCCCTGATGTATACCCCCCTTACTATATATACTACTTCCAGGGTTGCACTACAGAGGGGAAAAAGCCATATATAACTTTAAGTCAAATGTGTTTCATTGAATTGAGTTTTCAGTGAATTGTGTTTTTTGTGTGTAGAGAATGCTGATAAAGTAAAAAAAAAGTGACAACAGTAGTATATCTTATAATGTGAGCACTGTAAGCCATGTAATGTACCCAGTAACAATGAAAATGGATGTTAGTCATGCTTACTCAGTCAAGGCCTTCTGTTTATATTATCGAGATATGAATATTGGGATGTTTAGACGTTTGCATGCCCATTACAATACACTTGATATTAGACCTTTTTACCTGTTGTTATACAATCAATACATAAACCTTATGGATCAGGTCTGGTGACCAACACTACAAATGTACTGGACTGCAATGTAATTTGTGCAAACATTACACGTCTAGTTTGATACACTTTGATGTTGTTACTTGCATGAAGTATACTCTCTTTCCAGTTATGATGATGCATATCTGACATGACAATAATAATTAGATGTTGTATATGTCTGTCTATATGGCTGGTTGTGCTGAGACACATGTCAATATATACTGCAATGGTTGGATGTGGCAATATTAGAAGTCAAGCCATGCATATTACGTTCAAAAGGATTTAATAGCATGTATTGTGCATTCTGTACTCTCTGGTTTGCTATACTATACATACACATATGACTAATGGCATGTTTTGTAACAGAACTGTCAGAACAACACAACGTACAGTGTCACATGATGTACATCATGTATGCTTATATATTTAAGTAATGCATATGTATTTATGTGCATGCCTTATCATTGATTGTGCTTTAGTTTGGACATGTTTTCATATGACTGTGATTGCATAACAGTTTTTAATGTATTGTAGATTGCTTATATACCTGACTTCAAATACAATATTATATATAGTTGTATAAGCTCAGACAGTAGGGTAACATCACATACATAACACTTAACACATGCTGAATGTGTATTTTTGGTAAGTTAATATATAATTTTTATGTATAATGTTGTGTCCGTTTTGAAATGTGGCAGAGCATGGGACCAATGCCACTTCTCCAATTGGACGATGATGACAATTTGCTCGACAGCTGCCAAGTGAGTCATATTCCATTGACCAGGATGGGAACCACAAGAGGGACAATGATGGCAACAGCAGGCAAGGACATGCATGTGTTATTGTTCCTGTAGTTTGGAGTAAAAGACTTCCCCACCATTCCAGGCTGAAGACCTTCAGGACCAAATCCAGGATAGAGTGACTGACATGTTCTAGGCACAGATGAGGAATCTGTTGGGAAACGTTTTTCAGGACATGGCATGGACCACATGCAATGTAATATACAATTGTTTTTTCAGAGTATTGTGACAAGTAAATCTGCATATGTATTCTTCACATACTGCATTGACTTTCAGTGGACTGTTATTAATATAGCAAGGTGATACAATGTATGGCATCATTTATGACTCCATTTTCTGTCGGTATTTTGATTATGGCACTAACCAGTCTTTTTGAACATAGCTTATTTTAAGACATGTATATACAGGTCAGCATACATGTGTATGCCTTTGTAGTACATACAGGCTGATTGACATGAATTTACATGTGCATGGCCCTTATATGACCAATATAACCTCCCCCCTTATAATGTTTACCTAGATACATACACTTATTCCATTTTGTTGGGCTATCCTTTTGTACATAAAACTGTCCTTTGATCAGTCTTTCATATGTACTGTGATATTTATATCACTGACTGTGAGAGTGCCACCTGCTGTGTTATGTTTGTATGGCAGCATATGTGGGTAAGTGATATTCAGACCTAATTTTGTTGTGTGCCTATGCTATTTGCTGTTTAATTGTTGCACATTACTGTTATTTGTGCCATTTGTACACAGACATGTTTATAGCCATCTCCAATGCACATGTGTCAAATGTTGGGCAATTGCTTCAATGTACCTTGTGAGGAGTTGCAGTCCTTCTTGTGTTGTGACACGTGTATGTGCATTGTCTCTCCTTAGCTATGGTTGTCATGCTTTATTCTGTGCCTGCTGTCTCTTGGTAGAATTTCCTCACTGTTGTGGGCCTATATTTTCCACCTCTCTTCCCCTTACAGCTTTGGCCTGTGTGTTTCACATGTACAAAGCATGTGTAAATGTGTATGTTCACCTTCCTGTAATGTATAATCATTGTAATGTAGGTGTCCTGGCACAGTATGACCTTGTGCTATCCATTGAGTAGATTCTACCAGTGTTCATAGGTTCATACCTGGATACTATGCTAACTGCCTGGTTAATAACCCGAGGTCATAATCAAACTCTATACCTTGCTTCTGTGAGGTGAAGACCTTAACCATTATGCCAGTCCCACCTCCACTTATGTGCTGTACATTACCCCAGATGTTAGTATGTTTCTTGCCTATGTACAGGTTTGCATTCCTTAGCTTTTATTATTCATTTATTTTATTACCATTTACTTTATCTTTCATGCCATTGTTGTGGGTATATGCCTTCTTCTGGTTTAATTTTTCCAAGTCGTTTGGGTTTCTAATATGGTGTATCAATTTGCAACTCTAAATTCTTTCTTATGAGATCCATTGCTCCTACCACTATTGGGACTGTCTGGGTATCTTTCTTCCACATTGCTCTTGTTTCTACCTGCAAATACTGGTATTTTATGATTTTGTGTCTCTCTGTATGTAGGACATTGTAATCACTGGGTGTATCAATTTCAATAATCAATGCTAGTTTTGTCTTCTTTTCATGGACTACTATATCTGTTTTTTCTCATCTATTTTATGAAATGTTGTCAATGGCTGAGCACATGTAATATAAACTTCATAATTCTCTATAATGCTTTGTCTCTCATGTTTCCAATGATTCTTAGCTACTTCATTATTGTATTGTCTGCACGACCCCCAAAGCAATAGCCTTGCTACATTATTATGCCTTTTAATATACAGGCCCTCAGCCATGATTGTATCACACCCATCAACAAGATGTGTGACTGTTTCCAGCTCTGTTTTACAGAACCTATATTTGTATGATTCTCCCATGTATTCAATGGATTTTGTAAACTAACATGTATGTAGTCCACTATCCTAGGCTGCCATTATTAACCTTGTATTCACCTATCCTTACCATTCCTGCATCAAATACTGATTGATATGAGGTTGTCCCAGGAGATCTCTGTATTTGCCACAACATTTATGTCTTTTCCACATTTCTTTCCTTCTCATCTGATCTTTCTCCTTATATTCTTTTTTTTGGGGGGTTGTTTTGTTTTTTTGTTTTGTTTTTTTTACATTTAGTTGCTGATGATTTTTTTCTACTTCTGGTTTGATATCCATTTTCATTGATACTGATATGCTTCTGCTAAACTATGCAGGAAAGTCATCTTAGATTTCTTCTCCTCATTTCAAAACTTTTACCATGTTTGTATTTGATGCAGTCAACAGATATGTATGCAGTCAAATGACCGCAGATCTATACATGTAACAAATTTCGAGGCAGCCCATACCTCCTTCAGAAGAAGGAATATATACACTTGGAATACAATGATTTTTATGTATCATTTGGTAAGCGTGAAACATTTTTCTTGTTTTCCTATCAAAAAGATCCAATACTTTTTGTGGCCATACTATCAACCCAAAAAATGGTAGTTAGAACAGGAAAAGAAAATTGGTTTAAAGCTTGGACTTTGTTCCTAGATGTCAAGGCTTTTTAATATTAGTTTTAATCTTTTAAAGTATTCCTTACTGATTTTTTTCACATTTGTGCATGTTTTTTTTGCTGATCCTTCATCAGTTCTGAAATATTTATAAATTCCTTCCTGCTTATATTCCTTTATATCTCATTCCTGTCCCAGCTTTCCTGATTTAAACATTGCTTTTGTACATTTATTAAGACCAAATGACACTCTTATATCATCTGAGAAGGTTTTAACTACTTGCAGTTGTGCTTTCAACTCCTCATCTGATGAACTATACAGTTTTAAGTCATACAAAAACAGTAGATGAGAAGTCTTTAAACTTGGCTGTTTTCTGGTAGCCAAGTACACATCTAATAGGTTAAGGACAAAACAAAACAGCAGCGGTGACAAAGAGTCACCCTGAAATATCCCTCTTGGAATTTTTATCCCTGGGATAATAATTTTCCCTTTGTCATAGTTTAGCTGCAAAGTGGTTTGCCACTATTTCATGGTCACTGTAATGCAATTGATCAGTGTAGGGTCTATCATTTACATCTGTAAACACTCCTTTATCCATTAATGTGGGATGCTGTCAAATACATTTTTGTAATCTATTTATGCTACTGCTTGTCTCATCCATTCAAAAGAGATGATGAAGCGGTGTATGGTTTAAAATATTTATTGTACATAAACATTGTCTGGAACTGTAATTGGAACTTGTATTTAAGCTAACTGATTCACTCATTACTTCAAACACACTCACATGTGCATCTCCATTCATGCCTGCACTCACTCTGGTTGATTGTACAAAATGGCACTGTTCTCACACGTGCTCACTGCTTATATGCACATGCTATCTAGCTACAGTGGCTCAATACGAACATAGTTAGATTCTTCTCCTTTTTATAATTTTCCATTATGGCTTTATTTAGCAACAAATGATCCTTTGTTCCATATGACTTTCTTTTGTTACCCTGTGGTTCTGTTGCCATAATTGAGTTTTTTAACTAAATAACTATAAACTCAGTCTGCATCAATTCCAGTATATAGTTTGTACATTTTTGGAAGGCAGACTATTGGCCTCTAGTTTTTAGGATGGCTTATAGGTTAACTCTTAAGGATGAGTATCATTTTCCTGATTTTGCAGATTGGTGTCTCTTTGGGATGCTCATATAAGTAGTTCTTAATCAGGGCTAACTCTTTCCCTGGGATTCACGAAGCTTGATTTTCCATGCAGGAACAGTGTAGGAGCTCCTGCATGGAAAATGGCTGCCGAGCAATCCAGGAAAGTGCTGTTTTCACATGCACGAGCGGCCCTACACTGTTTCTGCACAAAAACCATGCAGGATGGAAATCACCTCATTTGCTGGTAAAAACCATGCAAATGAGGTGATATCGCGATCCACAAAGCTGTCCGGACTCCATGCAGGAACAGTGTCAGAGCAGAAATGTATTCAGTTAGTAACTGAATACATTTCTGCATCTGAGTAAATGGAGGCAGGACAGCTTGTGCAAAGCAGGTATTACAGTCAAACACACGTGCCAATGGCCAAATATAAGGCCACTGGCAATAATACTTTATTTTTTAATAAAATTAAACTTATTTTTGGCCGATCATGGCCGTTTAAGCTTATGGCAGTGGTGCACAAATGGGATTGTGTTGAAAATAAAAAAAAAAATGAGAAAAGTCAATTTTAAGATAATTCTGCATTTTGCCATTATGGTAAAAATGGCAAAATGCAGAATTATCTTAAAATTGACTTTTCTCATTTTCAACAATCCCATTTGTGCCAGCTATGTCCTTAAACGCCATGATCAATGTCGTGTGGGCTTCCTCCAGGTGCTCCAGTTTCCTCCCACATCCCAAAGACATGCTGTAGGTGGATTGGACACTCTATGTTGGCCCTAGGTGTGAGTGTGTGCATGTGTGTGCCTTCTGTGGAAGGTTGGGTGCCGGGCTGGCAACTCGACACCATAAAACTCTACTGCCAATCATGAGCGGACAGGTGATCCGCTGTGGTGACCCCTAATCGGGAAAAGCTGAAAGAAGAAGTCATCAATGGAATGCAGAATGTAAACAATATTAGGGAGCACTGGTTGTAAAGGAGAAAGGGTCTATCTAAGTGCAGTAACTAAGGATTTACACACTGGGGTATGCAAATGAGGGGAGTTATACTGAATCACAGATTTTTTCAAAGTGTCAGCTTGTACCTAACCATGTAAGTGCAGCAATACAACAGTGCAAGTGTAAGAGCTGAATGACTTCATTAGGGGTGTGTCATGCTTGCTGTAAGTGCATTGGAGCTCTGTGGCCCGTGTTTGCCCTTAGCTAAGCACAGCTAAGGAAGGGGGTGTGTCAGATGTGCCTGAGCACTGTGTACATACCCTAAATGGGTGCGAGCGCCGAGCACCAGGATTTAAACAAAAAAAGAAAAATAGCAGCACTGTTTATACTTGAGCACTGGGTATGCGTAGAGCACCTTAGGATTTAAATAGGGAGGAAGTGGGAAAGGGAAACAGCACTAGGAAGGCAATCATGGGGAGCTAGCATAGCTGGCAGGTGGAATGTATCAGAATCAGCCAATTACACATGCAGCAGCCCAGCACACTACTATAAACTATGCAAATGCCCTACAGACTGTTTTTTCCCACAAACTCTACACCACCGGTGTACACAAATGGGGGATTTTTAACAGGCAAAACTAATTAAAAATGTTAGAGTCTGCTGCTTCTTTACTCCGTCAATATGTGCTAGAGACTAAGGGTGGTAAGAAGGAAAATGCTGACAACCAACCCACAGTGAGAAGAAGGAGAAGAGTGTACAGACCCAGGATAACCTACCAGGTCATACATGAGCTGGAGATAGTAGAGTGCTATAGGGTAGACAGCAAATCATTGAGCTGTGCCAGCCATGCCTTACACACAGAACTAATAGAGGGGAACCCATCCCAGTGGATATCAAGGTATGTCTAGGCTTAAGAATACTAGCCACAGGTACCATCCAAAGACCAACTGGGGATATCATGGGGGTCTCACAAGCATCAGCATCCAGGGTACTCCACTAGTTCCTGGATGCCATTACACAACATGCCAATGAGCACATATATTTCCCCACCGCCCGTGAGGCGCTGACCACACGTATGTGTCTCTTCCACCATATAGCAGAATACCCTGTGGTAGTTGGTGCTATAGACTGAACGCACATCTACATCAAAGCACCACCTGGTGAGCGGGGCAGGGTCTACATAAACCGCAAGGTCTTCCCCTCCATCAACTGTCAGGTCATGTGCAATGCCCAGGCCATTACCATGAATGTGTATGCTAACAGCCCTGGAAGCTATCACAACTCCCACATCTGGCATTGCTCACAGCTGTATCAGGCGGTTTGCCAGGGGATACATCCCATATGGCCATCTAGTGGGGGATGCTGGCTATGCACTGGAGACATGGCTGATGGCACCCATTAGAAATGCACAAACACCTGAATAAGAACACCATAATGATGCACATGCATGAACCAGAATCATTGTAGAGCGTGTGTTTGGGATGCTCAAGTCATGGTTCCACTGCCTTGACATATCCAGTGGAGCCTTGCAGTACTCTCCAGCTACATGTACACAAATGTTCATAGTATCTGCCATGCTACACAGTATACAGAAAAATAATGAAGCAAGCCAGTGAAGTTAATGCTCAGCAAGACAGCAGGCGAAAAGAATATAAAATGAATAAAAGCTGCTGAGCAAAGCAATGGTGGGGTATTTGCCAACAAAAGTACTCCAAAGTCCAAGAAATGCAGTGAATAGACCAACACAATAATATCTATGCATTTTAAATATGCACTATAGCTTTAACAAGTTTGATTCCTTTTGGCGCCCTTACATGTATTTAAATATTTGATTTAGAGGGCTGGTATGATGCTAGGTCTGATGAAGCTATTGGGAAAGCGCTAACCTCATTTCATAAATAAATTTATTGTGTGTGCATTTGGATCGTCATTTATTCACTGCATTTCTTGGACTTTGGAGTACTTTTGTTGGCAAATACCCCACCATTGCTTTGCTCAGCAGCTTTTATTCATTTTATATGCTACACAGTATGATCTTGTGGAAACAGCTGCAGCAGGAACAGCATGGGGCAGGGCCGCACAGTTCACCACCATTGCCAAGGCCAGCACAGCCACAGAGGGATTCGGAGGAGGAATATCCTGAGCCTGCCCCTGTAAGCAGAAGGAGGCATGCACAGTATGCCCAGGCCTTGGCAAAAAGGCAATGCATAGCACACACACTGACACTGTAGGGACCCAGGGACTGATACCTCTCTCTGACTCACAAATACAGTAAAACGGATGCCAAACATGACACTACCTGAGCTTTACCATGTACAGGGAGTGTACTATGTGCATCCAACATAGTCAGCCCTCCAGCACTGTCCTCAATACTGGCCTAGCAATAAGGTAAGTCACTCTTCCTATCAATTACTGAATAGACCAGTATGTTCTCATACTTGTATACATGATATGGATGCAAGCATGCAAGGGAATTGGGTGGCTGAATGGGATAGCAGCAGACAGCTATATGGGACAGCAGGAAATTCATAACAAATACCGGTGTCAGCATAACAGGCAGCACTACACAAGGTGACAACCCCCACTGCAGTACATGTAATGGCCCAAATAACTGTGGGTATTAATAGGTCACACACATGGATGTCAGTTCTTCTTGTTCTTCTTTCAGTTTTCCCGGTTAGGGGTCGCCACAGTGGAACTCCAGTCTGCTAATGATTGGCAGTAGATTTTTACAGTGCTGAGGTGCCAGCTTGATGCCCAACCTTCAATGAAGGCATGCCCTTTTATGCATGTCTTTCGAATGCCACTCGACCATGGGGAGGACATGCAGACTCCACACAGAAGGCGCTCCAGCTGAGAATCGAACGGAAGAACCTCTTGCTGTGAGCCAACAATGCTACTGCTGCACCAGCGCGGCTACACACATGGATGTCAGTGAGGGTCACATATCCACCACCAGCCTCATCCAGCAGAACAGGTGTAGATGGCCATGAACAAAGGCTGGGCTAAGGCCCCCAAATGATGGGAATGGTGAACAGCCCCCCACTTCACTTACACAGACATACTACAACAGGTCTGGCAGTTGCATTCTAGTTCTGAAGGGTAAGAAGTCTGAAACTGAAATATATGCATTAAGATCTAACACATGTACTCTACTGATATGCCTCCTGTCTGCATGATAGGTCACGATACAATATGAAATGGAAGCCAACAGAGTAACCGAAATATCAGTACAGTCATTTCAAATATTAAAGTCTGCAGGTGTACACCCCCCCACACAATCTCATGTAGAAATGCAGTAACAGCTGGCCTGTAGCACTCTCAAATGGCCTACAGTCCTCTGGCAAAGGCCCATACCTCACCCATAGTGCCAATGTATGGAATGTCAAGGGGTCCCAACTAACAACCTAACAGTAAACAGAAAACAAATGCAAGGCCGTGTTGACAAATGCCAGTAGCATGCCTCCCCATGTCCGACTGCAAGGACTGTGGATCAGGCCATAAATATTACTGGGATAAAGGCCCAACTATAGGGATACCTCTGAGATATTGCTTACATAATGTTAGATGGAGGGGAGAATAATGGGGGGGTGTAAAAGCATGGATGTCATGGTGTTTGTAAAGTCTGAAACTCTAATATCAGCCCATACTACACCCGACTGCAAACCCATGAATGAATAGCCACAAAACCGCTTGTAAACCACAATGTGAAGGTAAACTGACCAGATATATGAGTCCTGCCTCTGGATAACTGGGTGTATCTGTACAGCTGAGAGGTATGGCCCCAGCAGGATATGGCCATTCCATGAAGTAGAGAAAAGCACAAGGAGGGGAACCCCAGTCAGCATACTAACAAGGTGCTGAACCATTTACACAGAACCAGCAGTCTATTGTCTGTAGCTACCCCTCCACAATGGCAGGTGTGTGCCAGAATGTGTAGTCTATATGCCTCAGAATATTGGTCTCAGCCTCATTCATCTTGTATTTCCTGGAAAATAACTGTGAGCAAAGAATAACTGTTAGTAGTTGATGACATGACACATCACAGTGTAAAACAGTACATATGTCAGAATATCTCTCGTACAACCAAACATGTCATACAAGCAGCACAGACAACAATAGTTACAGTATCCCCTGTATGTTAAGCCCATTGTGTCCCCATATTGGCAACCTATTTACAGATATCCTGCAGAAACAGTTTGCTAGGTGTAGCTGTAGCACACAAAATCCTGATCTGGAGTCCAACCCTCCCTGGAATGGATGCATACACTCAATATAGAAGGTCATACTGGGCATGCTTCTACACTTAGAGACATGAAGCCCATGTCTAACAACACAGTGGACTACAGATATTGGTTATTCGCAGCTGTCTGTGCACACACACCAAATTTGCACCATTGATCCTTCACACACACACATTGGATAGGAATACACACACATATCTAAGGCCAACAGAATATAATATGTCAAACATACACACACAGAGACGTGGGGAAGAGAAAGACAGACAGCGACAGAAAGAATCCCATTATGAGGCCTCTCCCACACACTACACATCCCACTGGCCTATATCACATGATGTACTGATGTCATTCACTGTAGAAATATCTGTGGTTAGCCATCAGCCCTAAAGTGTCAGTGATGCTTGTGATAATTGTGTAACACTACAGTACAAATAAGTATCCATGTAGCAGTTGTAATATCAGTCCTGTCAAATGTAAAGTTGTGTGTGAGTGTGTGTGTTTCTAGATGAATGTGGTTGAGGCCATTCACACTCACTAAATCTCCCATATTCCTCCTTCAGCACTGCTGCTGATGTTACTCACTTTCAAAAATGCCTTTGGACAGCTATCCAACATATAAGCTCTGTGGTGCTTGTGATAACTTGGTAATAATATAGTGTAGCAAACTAGTTAGGTAGGAGTTCCAATCCTGATCCTGGCAACTGTGTAAATGTGAGTGTTTCTTTGAGCGAATGTGTGTATAGGTTCATATTTTCATAGATAAGAATTAGGCTATCTGCCGAGGGCATCTATAAGCCTAGCCAGAATGTGTTGTTTTTTGCCACATCTTTAGATTAGTTCCCTGTGCCTCTGTCCTGCAGAGCCATTAGTTCCCTGTGCCTCTGTCCAACAGAGCCACTACAGTGACACCCGGGGTAAATTTTCTGTTTCCCATACACTTGTCAAGGTTTCTCTTGAAGAGTGTTAGTGAGGGGCTCTGCCAAATGTAAATTGGAATCTTGTCCCAAAGCATGGGGGGGTCTCTGGGACAGGAATCTATCCCTCCAGCATGTCCTATTTATCAATGTGGTAAGGTTTAGATCCCTAGAGCATGTGGCTCTTGGGGATTCAATTTTTTTTAGGTGGAGCATGTCCATCAATTCTGGGTTGGACATGGCCTTGTATATCAGGCAGAGATCACCTCTGATTAAGCAGTATGCAACCTAGCACAGCTGGAGTTTCTTCAGTCGGGCTGCATAGGGCATCTGTTTGAGGCCAGTAATCTTCTTGGTGAGGTACTTCTGTGGTCTTTCCAGCTGTTGCAGGTGTCTTGTAAGGTACAGCCCAAATGGGGCATTGTACTCTATGATGGGTCAGATGAGTGATGAGTAGAGGGGCACAATAACCTCATTTGTTCTAGATGCAAACCCTTTTGTGATTAGGTGGGCCACATAGAAGGATTTTCTAACTACCTTGGCAATATGATTATCAAAGGAGAGATTGCTATCTACTTGGGCCCCCAGATCCCTTATTACATTTTCTGTATTTAGGGGACTGCCACGTATGTGGTAGTTCGTGGGTACTTTGTTTTTTCAAAGGGGATTACTATGCACTTTTTGCCATTTAGCTTGAGGCCATGATTTTGACACCAGGTATCTGTCTCAGTGAGACAGTTCTGGAGGATGTCTGTATCAGCCAGAGAGTCAGTTATAGCCCCCGGTTTGCAGTCATCTTCGAACTTGGTCAGCCATAGTCCTCCTGTGCTTGCCTGTACCTCTGAAAAGTATATACTGAACAGGAGGGGTCCCAGGACTGAGCCCTGTGAGACGCCACTTGTAACCGGTTTATAATCAGACCTAGAGCCTACAACTCTTACCGTGTGGGTTCTATCCATGAGCCAATTGTCAACCCATCTCATGACATAGGGTTTTTTGCTCAGGGTGGTGAGCTTGTCTATAATACCAGAATGGGGAATGGTGTCAAAAACCTTTGTGAGGTCTAGGTAGGCTGTGTGGACCTCTTTTCCCTCATCTAAAGCCTTGGTAACTGTCTCAAAGAAGTCCACCAGGTTAAGGAGGCATGATCTGCCCTTAACAAAGCCAAACTGGGTAGGGTCCAAATGTTTGGAGGCTTCCGATGTCTCTGTTAATGAGTTCCATGATGATGATGCGATCCATAGCCTTGCAGACCAGGCTAGTCAGGCTTATAGGGCGATAGTTCCCATAGTCTGTTGTGGCTCAACATTTCTGGAACAGGATAACCATTGCTGTGTGCCACTCTATGGGTATGTAGCCTGTAGAGAGGTTGAGTTTGAACAGTGTGTTTAGGTGATGGGTTAGTTCATTTTGGAGCTTGTGTAAGACACAGCCTGGGACACCATCTGGTCCCACTGAAGCTGTGTTTTTGGCTTTGGATAGGGCTGTTTTAACCTGTGTATCAGTGATTGCTGGGGCACTACATTCTTCTGGTATGGTTATGGGCTCTTTAGAGGGTGAGAGGGGGTGAAGTTTGCACTAAAACCTTTCTACCAGAATGTTGGCAATATCAGTCAGTTCAGTGTATTTTGTGACATTCTGCACTACCTCAGAGCAGATCTGAGAGTGTCCACTTAGGTTCTTGACATAGCTGAAGAACGCTTTGTGGTTATCTTTGGAGTCCTTAGCAATTTCTCTTTCAAAGCTCGCCTTGGATGATTTTATGAGGGATCATAGTTTCTTACTGATACTGATCAGGGATGTCTTCCCTTCTTGGGATTTTACTCTTTTTTGTACTAGTTTCCTCCTTCTATTGTATAGCTTGTTTATGGCAGGGGTCCACAAGATTGGGTTCCTTTTCTTGGAGGAGTGAGTCTTGGTTTTGCAGGTGCTCATAGAGTGCCTTTGTAAGGGATTTAGCAGCATGGACAGCGTTGTCCTTTAGCATGGGGGCTGTGAACCTTTCCACCTCAGTCTTAAGTAACATGAAGTTTGCTTTTGAAAAGTTTTTCAAGGTGATTTCCTTCACTGGGGGTGGGGGCGGAATGTGGATATCCAAAGTGATTAGTCTATGGTCTGATCTAACTAGCGAGGGGGGGACCTCTGGTGTGGAACACCGGTCGACCATGTTGGTGATGACCAGGTCAATATGTTGTCACCTCTGCTGAGGGTGTTGACCAGTTGATCCAGGGCATTCGAGTTTATAAATTCTTGGAAGCATTGGGCAAGGGAGTTAGTACTTGAGTAGTTCTCCCAGTTAATGTTTGGGTAATTGAAATCACCCAATATTAGGGTGTTTGGAAGGACCTTCATATTTTCCATTGTCTCCAGAAACATGGAATGGGGGTCCTGGGACATGGTGGGTGATCTGTAGCAAGCTACAATTTGATAACAGAGTAGAAAGTCACAGTCCAGAATACAAAACTAAAAAACCAAAATACTGGACACAGAAGGGCAAGACTGCTGATGGTGGAGTGCACAAATTTATTTTAATGGAAAAATAAAACACACGTTTTCGTCCAAGTAACTCCCAGACTTTCTCTAAGCTACAATTTGAATTGCAGTTTTGCCCATTGTTAGTTGCACATGGATGATCTCAGAGGCATCGTGCTATGCCACTAACTTGGAGGTGTGGGTATCCTTGATGAATATGGATACACCCCCACCTTTTGTGTTTCGGTCTGAGTTCTTTGGCCAAAAAGTATGGTATGAGTTACCTTAAACCAGGTTTCTGTTACTGCACAGATATTGATGTTCTCCATACTGAGGGGTGCCTCGAGTGCATGCATTTTGAGGTTTAGACTTTTGGCATTGAGTAACATTACCCTCAGTTTTTGGTTACTTGTGCTATTTACGGTGGTGGGGTTGTCTTTTGAGCCTTGCCTAAAGAAGGCACTATGGGGATGGCAAAAGCCTTGGCCAGTATTCAAAAGTCTAAGGGTGACAGGTGCAAGCCATCTCTTGCGAAGCAATGTGGTTGTCGAGCATGTCATCCCAGGCAGACAGATACTGTATCCCCTTTGCATGACACCAGAAACTTAGCCAGTTGTTGAAATGGATAATTTTATCTTTATACTGTGGCAACATTCTTGGTGAGGGCAGGATGCTACTCAGGATCAGGGTCATACCGGCCTGGGCTACGTGATCAGAGAGTTCTTCCATGTCTCTTTTCATGTAGTCCAGGGAGGTACGTCGCAGGTCATTCACACCAGCATGGACACACCAGCATGGACAATGACAGAGTCATATTTGTACTTGCCATTTCTGTGCATATAAACCCCCGGATTTACTAATCTTCCATGTAAGACTAGATTAGTCTTACACGGAAGTGCCAGTGTAAGAGTATGATGGCAGTGCACCGTGCGCTGCCTCAACTCTAAGGCTTACACGGAGCGTGGACGAGTGTAAGGGGCATGTCGGACTGCCGAGCAGTCCAAAAATCCACGCCCCTGCAATGAAAAAATGCTGCAAATTCCAATTACATGAGCGAGTCTGCTCAAATGTGTACAATGTAACACTACACTCCCCCATATGTTAAACAACTTACAAAATTAAAAATAAAAATTTTTTTTTCTTTCGATATAGCTGCCCGTAGTTGCATGGGTTTGCGCGGGTTTGCCCATTGCTTAGCTAGAGTTTACAGCTTAGACACCAGAAGAGGATAATAAGAAAAATATATGCAAATTAAGCAACATAGCGATAGCATAGTGGTTAGAGCCTTCACACAAAGAGGAGACATTACTGGTTCGAGTCCCACTACTGCACGTTCCATTTTTCTGTGGGAAATCTGTATACAAAAATATTTCCTGACATTTTTTATGTATAAGTTTTGTAAAAAAGCATTGAAATGTTAAATGTAGTAGTGTGAACAATATATATATATATATATATATATATATATATATATATATATATATATATATATATATATATATATATATATATATATATATATATATATATATATATATATACGAAGGTGAAATGGTTATGCATTCTGAGGCATGAATACCCTATTTTAAGCAATATAAAGCACTGCTAAGTACATTTTACCAGTATTGAGCATCTTTAAATACAATTGTGCATAGCTGCACACTGTGCTAACCAGCGCAACTGCAACGTCTTTGCACGTAGCTGCGCATCGCACTAACTAGTGCAACCGCAATGTCTTTGGTCGGGCAACATTGGGCAAAGTTGGGCAATGCTGAGCAAACTCTGGTAAACACGCTCAAACCTGCTTTACTGTTCCTTAACCAGTCAGGTCTGCCCAGCAGGAAAATAAAAAGCAGTGACAGGGCTTGAACTCAGGATACTGTGCACTATAATCACAATACTTAACTACTAAGCCATGACAGCATTTCACAAAGATGCGCTTTCAACAGACACATATATATCAAAGGAATTTTAAACATTGCCAACATCAGCTAAGCAGGCATGACTACAGCTGAGTTTTTCCAAAACTGGCCAATCACAAATAAGTGCGGTAAATGAGGCATATTTAAGCTCCACAAGTGGGAATACTTGCTATAACTGGTTGTAGCTTCCTTCTGCAGTCAGTATGGCTGGTGTTGGTGAAGGCACTCGATTTAGAGCACAATGCTGGGGCATCCAGAAGACCAAAATTATGATTTGGCTCCTCGTCCACAAACATGAGGAAAGACTCCTGTGGGGCAAGTACCAGGGTACCCAATATAAAACAGAGGCCTGGAACAGTCTTGCCCATGATCTCACCAGTGCCACTGGTGTTCCTCGGACTGGTGAGCAGGTCAGGCACCATTATTCTGACCTGAAGCGATATAGGGGGGATGAACTGGACCAGTGGATCCAGGAATTCCGTACGATGCGTAATGCCCCAGTACTGAGTAAGTAGCCATTGTATTAAGTAGTTAAGAATTGCTATGCTTGTCTATACTATGGATAGGTATGTCTCAATATCACTGCATTTACTTCACAGCTGCAGGTGACTGGGCTATGAACCTGTAAGCCCATGAAGATAGGCTGCAAAGGCTGCATCATGAGGCAGGTTAGTAATTATTCTGCATGTACTGTTATATAAAATAAATGAGAGATCCTTCAAAAAGTCTTTTATCCCAATAAGTAAAGGTTTAATAATCCTTTAATAAATGTATGATTCATGGAGTGTGTCTGTGTCATTTTCTTTGATATGTTGCTGTACTGTTGCATTCTACAAATAGTAGTGTTGTATTAAGCAGTGTCAACCCACACTTGGGTAGGCCCATATAACGTGGATGAAGGGGGGTGTCAGTAGCTTGCATGCATATGTACAGCCCTCAACTGTTGGTTCATGGCCAGCATGTATAGGTTAATCTGGCACATGAGTAGCTTGGTATTGTGTTCCCCAGAAATGTCAGTGTGCTGCCAGAAATGTAGGGAGCTGTTAACATATAACTGATACTTTCACCTGAACATATCTAGATAATTATAGGAAAGTAGAGCTGTCAGTGTACCATCTTAGCAGTAGTGTGTGTGAGCAACTCTCAAAATATGTTAACATCTGCATTTTGGACAGTTTGTATGTAAAATACAGCTCATGTAAATAATAATCTAGCAAAATCCAATTGCACAATATAAGGACATTGGGTAGTGTAATAATACATGTAAGAGACATATAACTGCAGTTAATAGGAATGTAGTGAAAGCAAGAAGGATATATAAGTTGTTAATTGAGCTATCTTTTTCCACCCTACTGTATGTGCATAAAAATGCAATTCCACACCTCAATCGGTATGTCTAATCTCAAAACATTTGTTGGGACATATGCCCTATTGGTTTATAAATATTTGCATTTATTTCTATGCATGCACCCTGTTAGAATACCACAATATTGGTGGCCTGTTGCCATCAATTAAACCTGCATGCTGTTGTAATGTCCACTATTGTTCTATATATGCATGTGTTATGCTTGCTTTTCAACTGTTGAAAATCTGGTGTGTTGGGTTAATGGGAATACTTCTGTATGCTGTTATAACTAATTGGCAATGCTATTGACTGTTACTAACCCATATCTTTATTAAACTCTCCAAAACATAGTTCGTATGGGAAGGCCGGTCCCAGCGGACCCACCTGTCCCACTTCAGTTGGCCATGGCACCTGGCACCAACAGATCCAGTGCCCAGCCTGGGGACCTCCTCCTCCATTGGCCCTGTGCCACCTTTGGGTGGAAGCGCTGCAGGGGATGGGGCTTGGCCCCCCCTTGCAAGTGTGGGCGGAGAGGCACTTATCACCCTTCGAGGGTCCGGGCTGTGGTGCATAGAGAGATTGAACTTTCTGTTGCAGAACCTCTATGCCAGCTTGAGGCCTGAGTGGCACAACTCATGGGTCAGCTTGCACCTCCTACACAGCCCCCAATGCAGCCACCTTCTGGGCTGTGAAGGTGCAGTGGTGACTGCCCATGGGTGGGGACCTCAGTCCCACTGTTTCCATCTGGGGACTCATGGGCTTGCGATTTCCAAACATCCCCCCACGTCAAAGGTGTTCACCCACCACATGTGTCATCTACTGCCCCTGTATGTGTCTTGTTTGTCTTGTCTGTTTACCTCCCCAACCTACCTCCCCAAATATACCTACTTCCCCTACCCCACATTCCACTCTCACCTGAAAAAAAAGGTCAATCTGCTCCCAAAAAAAAAATTACGCCCCATATATACCTGCCCATTTTGCACAAATGTCCACTGGACACATGAAATGTTATTTAATTGGCATTACAACATACTTTGTTGTCCTCACCCCTCTCTCAGGGGTTGAAGGATTCATATCTACCTCCAAATTTATTGCATATGCACAGCTGTTGCTGTTGATGAAATGTGCAGCTATGGACCTTCCCTACACCAATCCTGCACATCCCAAGCTATTTTCCATACTGTCTTTCCCTCTTTGTGCCCCATTTTCACCACTTTCCTATCTCCCCATTTTTCTTTTCTTTCAAAGAAATTAGCGCTGGGTTGAGTGGGAGTAAGCACTATTAAGCAGTAGTTAGCAGGTTTGCATGGGTTTGCGCTTGTTTGCGCTTGGCTAAGCAATGCACAGCATTGTGCAAACCCACGCAAACCTGCTTACAACTGCTTAAACGTGCCTTAGTCACTCTGTATGTGAGGGCCCTTGTTCTGCTCAGGAACAAAGTAAAACACCTCTGTAAGTCTCGAACCCTGGACCTTGCACACACTACACAACATGAAGTGCCACTAAGCCATGGTAGATATACATCAAGTTGGTGCTTAAATAATTATTTCATGCATCAGAATGAATGAATGTAAAGGAAATTTAGGAATACCATACCACACAACTTGTTCTGTGGATTTTGACCAACAGTTGTTGTGGGATTACATTACATGACTGTGATAAGAGAAGCAGCCATTCTAGCAGGAAAGAATGTTACACCATCACTTTACAACCACACACAGTATCACAGCAGGACAAACACTGGCATATCTGTTTAGGGCAGAGGCCATAGCTCTCAACTGTCCCTAATTTTCAGGGACGTCCCTGATTTTGACCCAAATTTTAGCTCTGTCCCTCTGAATCCCTCCTAAAACTACTGACTTTGGGCAGAAAGGTGGTGAATTACACTTAATGAATAATGACAATAATTAAGAGTTAGACACTTGTTTTACTTCAGAAAAGGTGTATTAGTTCATATGCTCTGATTCTCTCAATGTTTCAACTTAATGGCACTAATATTTTAAAGGTGTCCCTGATTGTCCCTGTCTTTTTCTTGACTTTTCCCTGATTCTGTTCAAATATGTACCTGGTTGGTTGAGAGGTCTGGCAGAGGCAGAAGCACAGAGGCATATTAGCCTTTCTGCTGTTACACACTGTGTGAATAGCTTTGGAAGGAGTTTTGGAAGCATACCCTTATGTAGGAATACAACACTGAAATACAAATGGATGTAGCCATGTACTGGTAGCAACCAACTGTAAGAATGTCATTGCTCTATTGCTGAAAAGACCTGTGTGGTGCACAGACAAAAAATAACAGGCTGTTCTCTGGCTATCATGTGGATAGGTCCATAGTTGGGAGTTACACAGACAGACTACATGCCTTCATAAACTAACGTGCACAGCAACCCTGTAAGTCCAGCAAGATAAATTCCACACAATACTACTTATGCTATCTGTACTTCTGCAACCCTACCCAAATGTAGAATATACCTGTGTGTGCAGGGTCTACCAAGGATGTAGGTAAGCATACTCACAGTACTGAAATGTGTCCAGTTTTTCTGAGCAGCTTGTGCTAATGTCAACACTAAAAAAGCACAAACTGTTTAGAACTGAGTAAATGAATATTCACGGTATAGCAGTTCACAAACAATTCTTGCATCAAAGGAATACATCTCAATAACTAGCTTTGTATGGCAGTTAATTGTAACAGTTGAAAAGAATGTACATCTTTCCATGTATCTTGGGGTAGCATTTTGAGGGGTGAGTACATTTCTACACTGACAGGTGGGTACTAGAAGCAGCAACATTAGGTCTGAGTACAAAATGTAAATCTCTGGCTACACCCCTGGCTTCTGATATAAGAACTATACCAACCTTCTGTCTTAAACAATGATGTCCACACCAAACAAGGATGATCTCCATCTTGGAAAGCTGAAAGGGCCACGCCTACATGAGTCAGCAATTTATAGTACTGGGTTGCTATGACAGTGATTACTGCAATTACTACACAGCAGGCTGCATGCAATTAGCAAATGGTGGGTACTAATTGGTGCAGTGGCCATCACATGCTCATGTGCAAATTCCTACAAAAGCAGGCTGCAATCTCTGCCAAAAAACTCAATCACTCTATTGCAGAGACTGACAGAGAGAGAGAGAGAGGGAGAGAGAGAGAGAAAAAAGGAAAAATAAATATTACCAAATTATACAAAGGAAAGGTATGTGACACATATGTATTTACTAGCATGTAGTAGATGTTATTGAAGAATAGTCTACATAATGTGAAACATTCATATGTGGCAGCAGTACTTCTTTATGCACAGATGTTCTGCTTAACTACTGCTATGGACAATACTGTGTGTACCTTTGGGCAGTGGGACATACCTGTGAAATGTGTAGCTCAGCATTAAATGTCAAAATCTGATCCATGTTATCTGTGTTCTGTACAGTAGTGTGGCCAATGGCTGTTGGGGGGATTAGCGCTGACATTATATAAACATGGGAGTGACAGAACAACACATGCATGATAGTCATATTAAAGTGTAACTTAGCATTGGCAACTGTTGTAGCAGTCTAGTATGCTTATCTAGCATCTGTTGCCATATATACCCCCCGAATGTTAGTCTGTGTTCATATGTGACACCTTGTTTCTGTTGCAGCAAGGCCCAACAGTTCAACTGTGAGGTCCAGGGACTTACAACAGTGTGGACCATGTGTGTGTATGCCACACACATACGGAGAAATATATATGTGTCATATATATTCACATCTGTATATGTGCATAGAGCAGGGGACATATTGCAACTGTTTGCGAAGGGGGGAGATATATATGTTGGTGAAGATTAGTATGCACATATTTGTATGTAGGTTTTAGTAAGTGACAAACAAGACAGCATACAGTGCCGGTATATGACATGTGGTGGTTAAACACTGTGAGTGGTTTGTTCAGTTTGCAATGCTGAAGCCAGTAAGGCCTGCTAAAGCTACCTGGGCTGTGAACACCTTCAATGCATTTATCCCAAGACTGTGTGATTGTATTACATTACTGTACACCTTACATCCTTTGTATAACTGATATTCTCACTATGAAAGGTGAAATGTATATGTGCCTATGTATATATGTATATGTAGACAAATGGATGTGTATATGTATATATACACACACACATATATATATATATATATATATATATATATATATATATATATATATACTCATACACACCTACATATACTTGTTGCAATAGATTCTCTGTACTGTTGACTGACTGTGATGGTCAATATGTTTGTGAATACATCAAATATATGTATCTGTGGGATAGATTAGTGGGAAACTGTTTATGTTATGGTATTATGGGTCCTTGCTTTGATCCTAGCAAAAGCTGTGTGTTCTGTTTCTTGGCATAACAAGTACTATTGCATACAGGGTGATTAAGTCCCTTGGTTTTAACTAGGGCGTGTCATTGGAGGCTAAAGCACTACATCTATGATTATTGATTGGTACCGATGTTGAATGCAAATCCTGTGTGTACTGTAGTACTAATTGAAGCTCTGGGTCTGTACAGCAAAGTATGGTGTATGTCCACATTGCTTGCATCCACTGTTTTGTGTGGTCCCTGTATTCATCACAGATTACATTTCTTAAAATTAAGGTTGTGTAAGTACTGGCATGCAGTACTCTATAGTACACACTGAAAGCTTATCTGGGTTGTCATACCTTTCTGTCCTGTAATTATGTCTGATGTGTGTGTGGGTATGTCTGTAACATGTCCTTTGACATATGTGTAGTAATACATATAACTGCATATCTAGCAACATTCATAGTGAACTACAGCAGTATGTGATCTATATTCCCAATTGTGCACATATTCTGGCCACAGGTTTGGCATTAACAAGTTGTGTGGTATAATAGTAATACATTTACTGGACCTTACACTGATTGTGATGGATGATATATTTCTTTACACATCAGCTTGATGTATATCTGATGTGGCTAGGTGGTGCATCATGTTGCATGCAGTGTGCCAGGTACTCTTGCTTAGTCTTATATAGTGATTTTATTTTTGTTGCTGTGTAGAACATGGTTCATTAGATAGAGAGTGAACAAGGCACTTTCAAGCAGTTGTGGGGTGAGCAGTGATAAGTGGCAGTTACAGTGTTTCACTCTCGGTTAGCTTATAGGTTGCTATATATGGCAGTTCAATGATATCTGTACTGTATAATGTTAAATATGCCATATGACTTGCTCAGACATATTTTTGTATTTATGTCTCCAGGGATCATGGCCCACCACAGGAACCCAAGTTACAGTAGTGCTGAAGATGATATCATCACTAGCAGTATGATTCAGCACTACCGTCTAATGTTTTCACGAACCAGCCAGGACCAGCAAGAGCGTACTGCAATGTGGCACGATCTTGTCCACAGGGTCAATGAGGTAGGCCTGCATAACTGCACATATGAGCAGGTACGCCACCACTGCAGTGATCTTCTCAGACATGTCCGTCAGTGTGCTGCTGATGTGCGTAGAGAACAGCTTGCAACAGGGTGTGGTGTTAATATCCATCCCCCCCCTCACCAGGGTGGAGGATCTGCTCATGAGCCTGGTGGCACCTGCCCAACAACAACAGCAGCAGACATACACCATGATGGAGGTTGGAGCCACCCAGCAAGCACACATTGAGCATGCAGGTAACATGGCATATCTGTAGACTACTATTATCTGTCTTGGTAGATCATACATATGTGAGATGTGGAGTGTGTCGTTCAAAGATGTGGAGCCTGTTGTTGTGCAATACTGATCATTTGGAACATAATCTGTAGCCCTGTGAATGTAAACTGTTATTGTACTGTAAGATTGCAAACACACAGTAGCAATGCCACAGTTGTGGCCACTGACAAACTGTCTCATCTCTATGTAGGTACTTCTGGGGTGACATCAAGGCAGCGGACAGATGCTGGTGAGTGTGTTCTGCATTTATTATTGTAAATATAAAGTGCATGTCATAGTTAAGGTGTAGGCCATGTACACATGTAACACACCTACCCATAATGCATGCTGTGCATGTTTGGTGTAAGAGCATGCACATCTCACTAATGTGATTAGCTACTTCAAACACATGCAATACCCAGACCATCTCAAACAAATGTGACTAGACTGTAGTGACCATTGGATAGGCACAGTTGATACTCAACATGCACATAACATACACATCTATGTCATACAAGAGCATTTTAACATGCTACACATAAATGATTCCCAAACCCTCTGTAAAGACACACTCTAGTATCCAAAATCTCATCCACACATTACACATAATATACCTGAGGGGTAGAGGCCTATCCTGGGGCATTTAAACACTCTGCAACACACTACACATTCATGTCAGGGAATGCTCCTTATTGACCTCCTTACAAACTCATGTAACAACTGGTTGTGAAATGGTGAATTTAGCCAAGGTAGTACAGTTCTTGCACAGCATGATTTGTGCTGGTTTGTGAAACATTTTTAGCCTTGAGTGACCACCTGATGCTTCATGATGATGGCCTATGGTACTATACCCCATCCAGTTATTGTAACCACAGTACTACACATAGCTGTCATTGCTGAACACCATAATGATGCGTGTGTGCACACATATGCACCTCTAAACAGTATGCATACCAATCACCATTTGCACAACTGACACATATATGTCTTGTGATGCTATTGAGTGGCTAGGTCATATGACACATATTGGGTATGTGTAGTGTTTAAATATGCAGTTGTGTTTTAGCATGCCATGTCATGGATGAGACTGGGATGTCCACAATATGATCTACACTCACCATAAGTACCATACATTGGGTATGTGGCCGAATGGTATTCATAGGTTCATAGGTTAGTACTAGGCTATCGGCCCTACGGCCTATACAAGCCTAGCCATAACAATTCCCTGGCTATTTCTTCAGACAATATTTACTTCATTGGACCCCTGTCTACCAGGGCGACTGATGTGATCCCCAGGGTGAATTTCCTATCTCCCATCCAATTGTAAAGGTTCCTTTTGAAAAGGGCCAAAGAGGTGCTCTGATTGACATGTATGAGCAGTCTATTCCAGAGTCTGGGGAGTCTCTGAGTCATGAACCTATCCCTCCAGCATGTTTTGTTCATTGTTCATAGGTTCATAGGTAGGTACTAGGCTATTGGCCTGAGGCCTATACAAGCCCAGCCAAAAAGGTACCCTGGTTTTTGCCACCCAAGAAAATTATGTTACTGTGCCACTGTTAGGCAGAGCCACAGAGGTGATTCCCTGGGGTGAATTTCCTATTTCCCATCCAGTCATCAAGATTTTTCTTGAAGAGTGCTAATGAGGAGCTTTGTTTGATATAGATAGGTAGTTTATTCCAGAGTATGGGAAGTCTCTGGGACAGGAATCTATCCCTCCAGCATGTTCTGTTTATTGTGGTGACAAGGTTTAGGTCCCTAGACCGTGTAGATCTGAGGGATTGGGATTTCTTTAAGTGGAGCATGTCCAACAGCTCTGGGTTTGACATAGCTTTGTATGTTAGGCAGAGATCACCTCTGAGTAGGCGATATGCGACGGAGTAAAGCTGGAGTTTTTTGAGACGGTCTGCATAGGGCATCTGTTTGAGGCCAGTAATCCTCTTTGTGAGGTACTTCTGCGGCCTTTCCAGTTGTTGTAGATGTCTTGTGAGGTACATACCAAAAGTGGTGTTGTACTCTATAATGGGTCTAATGAGTGATGAGTAGAGGGGAACAATGACCTCTTTTTTTCTGGATGAGAAACCTTTTGTGATGAGATGTGCCATGTAGAAGGATTTCCTGACTACTGTGGTGATGTGATTATCAAAGGAGAGAATACTGTCCACCTGTGTCCCAAGGTCTCTTATCACACTTTCGGTGTTAAGTATACTACCACCTATGTTGTAGTTCATGGGTACAGAGTTTTTACCAAAGGGGATGACAATGCACATTTGGTCATTGAGCTTGAGGCCATGGATTTGACACCAGGCATCTGTCTCAGTGAGGCCCTTTTGTATGATGTCCACATCGTTAGGGGTTTTGATTATGTCTCCTAGTTTGCAGTCATCTGTGAACTTCATTAGCCAAAGACCTTCTGTGTTAGCCTGTACTTCAGAGTAGATACCAAACAGAAGAGGACCCAGGACTGAACCCTGTGGTACTCCACCTGTCGCTGGTCTGAAGTCGGATTTGGAGTCTGCTACTTTCACAGTGTGGGTTCTGTCAGTGAGCCATTTGGCAACCCATCTTGTGACATAGGGATTTATACCTAGTTTAGTGAATTTATTTATAATTCCAGAGTGGGGGATGGTGATGAAAGCCTTGGCAAAATCTAGATAGGCTGTGTGAACCACCTCACCCTTGTCTACGGCTTTGGTGACTGCTTTAAAGAAGTCTATCAGGTTTAGGAGACATGATCTTCCTTTTACAAACCTGAACTGGGTGGGGTCCAGAGATTACCAATGTCTTTGTTTATAAGTTCCATGATGATATATTCCATGGCCTTGCATACCAGGCTCATCAGGCTACTGGGGCGGAAGTTCCCAGGGTCTGTGGTGGCTCCCCCCTTGTGGAGTGTGATAACCATTGATGTGCACCATTCAGCAGGCACAAAGCCTGAGGTGAGGTTATGATTGGCCATGGTACTTAGGTGGGGTGCCAGTTTGTTCTGTAGTTCATGTAGAACGCAGCCTGGGATGTTGTCTGGTCCCATGGATGCTGTGTACCTGGCTTTGGAGAGTGTGGTTTTTACCTGTGCAGCCATGATTACAGGAACTTTGCATTCTTCCGGTATAGAGATGGGCTCTTTAATGGGTGAGAGGGGGGTAAAGTTAGCACTGAACCTATCTGCCAGGATGTTGGCAATATCAGTTGGATCTGTATATTTAGTGCCATTGTGCTGTAACTCAGGCAGATCTGAGTGTTGCCATTGAGATTATTGATATAGCTATAGAATGCTTTGTGTATGTCTTTATAATCAGTGGCAATTTTGTTTTCGTAACTAGCTTTGGAGGATTTTATCAGGGATCGCAGCTTCTTACTGAGGCTGACCAGGGAGCTCCTACACTCATGGGATTTTACTCTCTTTTGCAGAAGTTTCTTCCTTCTGTTGTACAGTTTGTTTATGGCAGGGGACCACCAGATTGGCTTCCTTTATTTGGAGGATAGTGTCTTGGTTCTGTTTGGGATAACACGATCCATGCACTCATGTAAGTGCTTATAAAGTGCAATTGTGTAGGATTCAGCAGTCGTAACTGTATTGTCCATCTGCGTGGGTGTCATGAAGTTCACCACTTCTGTCTTAAGAATCATGAAGTTGGCTTTGGAGAAATTTTTTACCATGGTTTCCTTAAGGGGGGGTGGGGGCAGCATGTAGATATCTAGGGTAATTAGCTTATGGTCGGATCGGACCAATGAGGCATTGACTTCAGGTGTGGAAAACTGGTCACTCAGGACAAACCTAACCCCGTAACCAACACAAATAACCACAAAGTGAGCTAAATGCTACTCATTACCAGAAGTCTCAGCCTCCAAATGCACTCACTCCAGGCACTTCTCAGTATGGAGAATATTGATATCTGTGCAGTAACAGAAACCTAGTTCAAGGCTCCAGAGAGCACACCAGCACTACCAGGTTACTACTCATTCCATACTTTCCAGCATCAGAACCTGGATCATAGCACATAGGGTGGGGATATATCCATATTTATCAAGGATACCTACACCTCTCTCTACATCCTCTCTACAGGATATGTACCCATAGAATGTTGCACAGCAATGTTCTTCCCACTCCACAGGGGTGGGGCCACAACAGACCCTTGGCATTCCTGCTCTATGAGGCTGACGAGTCTGATCTGCAAGGCAATGGAGTCAATCATAATGGAAGTCAACAATAAAGACATTGGGAACCTTCACACAGTTAGGCACACCCAGTTAGGCTTCGTCAAATGCAGATCATGCCTCCTGAACTGGGTGAATTTCTTTGAGACAATTATCCAGTCTACAGATGATTGAAAGGAGCTCCACACAGCCTACCTATACCTCACTAAGGCCTTTGACACCATTCCCCAGTCAGGTATCATAGATGAACTCACCAACCTGGGCATAAATCCATACATCACAAGATGGATTGCAAACTGGCTCACAGATAGATCCCACAAATTAAGAGTTGCTGGCTACATGTCAGACTCTAAACTGGTAACAACTGGTGTCCCCCAGGGTTCGGTCCTGGGGCCCCTCCTGTTTGGTATATACTTCTCAGAAGTACATGCCAACACAGGAGGGTTGTGGTTGACTAAGTTTGCTGGGAACTGTAAAGTGTTTGCCATAATAGATTCCCCGGATGACACAAATATTCTCCAGAAGGGACTCTATTAGACATATGTGTGGTGTCAGAATCATGGCCTCAAGCTCAATGTGAAAGAATGCACAGTAATCCCCTTTGGGGAAAACAAAGTACCCACAAACTAACACATAGGTGTTACCCCCTAAAAACTGACAAGGTAATAAGGGATCTGGGGACACAAGTAGATAGTCATCTTTCCTTTGACAACCATGTTGCCAAAGTGATTAGGAAATCCTATGTGGCCCACCTAATCAACAAAGGGTTTGCATCAGGATCAAAAGAGGTAGTGGTGGCCCTCTACCCTTAAGTCATCAGACCCATCATTGAGTACAATGCACCATTTTGAATGTACTCGACTAGGCATATCCAGCAGCTGGAGAGAACACAGAGGTACCTCATGAAGAGGATTACTGGCCTCAAACAGTTGTGTTATGCAACACAACTGGAAAAACTAAATCTGTTCTTTGTTGTGTACCGCCTACTCAGAGGCAAACTCTGCATAACATACAGAGCCATGTCCAACACATAACTGTTGAACATGCTCCATCTAAGGAAAACAAAATTGAGTTGCACTACACACTCCAGGTATATGATCCTCATCACAACTATGAATACAACATGCTGGTGGGATAGAGTACCATCCCAGACACTTGCCTTACTGTGGAACAGAGTCCCAATGTACATCACACAGAGCCCCTCACTGTCACTCTTCAATATGAACCTTGATGAGTGGATGGGAAACAGACAATTCACGCCAGGGATCACATCAGCAGCCCCACTAGAAAGGGGCTTAGGGTACTACTATTAGAACTAGGGCTTAGGAGACTAACCAATGGGGTGGTGAAAGCTGCACAACTTGCCTAGGCTAATATATGCCTTTGTGAAGATAGTCTACTACATACCTATGAACCTATGTGATAGGTACATGTCTACAGATAGTAGATGTGTACTTCATTGTACAGTCATGTTGTACAGCAGGCACATGCACCACATACACTGTAATGCTTACAGATACTGGTGGCTATTATGTACAGTGGGTGAGATGTGCACCGCATGTCTTTTGTGCCATTGAGATGTGTGCTGGGTGGGACAGTCCTGGATGGCTCCCTGTCATGGTCACCCTCTTACACACATCTCTGCCCCTCCATCTTTAGCTTATTATACTGTGTTCCCCCTACATATATAGGTACATAGGTATGTAATAGTCTATCTGCCTGAAGGCATATATTAGTATGGCCAGAGTGTGTAGCTATCACCACACCTGGGGTTAGTTCCCTATACCTCTGTGTAGTAGAGCTGATGAAGTGATCCATGGTGTGACAGTTCAGTTTCACATACACTCATCAAGGCTCCTCTGGAAGAGTGTCAGTGAGGGACTCCACTTAATGTAGTTTGGGAGCCTGTTCCAATGCAAGGGAAGTCTGTGAGTTAGTAATGTATCCCTCCAACATGTTCTATTTATTGTTGTGATGATTATATCTCTAGAGCATGTGGCACAGTGAGCTTGGGTTTACTTCAGATAGAGCATGTACTTCAGTTCTGCATTGGACATGGACCTGTCTGTTGGGCAGAGATCGCCTGAGTAGATGGTATGCAACAGAGTACAGATTGAGTTACTTCAGTCTTGTTGCATGGGGCAACTGTTTGAGGCCAGTAATCCTCTTGTTGAGGTACTTCAGTGGTCTTTCCAGCTGCTGAAGGTGCCTCATCAGATTCATTGCAAGTGTGTCATGGTACTCTCTGATGGGTCTGATGACTGATGAGTAGAGGGAACCTCCTTTGACCTACATGCAAAGACTTTGGCAATTTGTGTGATCACATAGCATGATTTTCTAAGCACTTTGTGAATGTGTTTCTGAAAGTAGAGATGACTATCCACATGTGTCCATAGATCCCTTATTATTACCTCCATATTTAGGGTGCTGGCATCTATGTGGTATTTGTATGACTGTAGCTCGAGGCCATAATTTTGACAATACATCTGTCTGACTGAGACCCATTTTAAGGATGTCTCTGTTTTCCCAAACATCGATTATGACAACCTTTTTGCAGTCATCCACAAACTTTGATAACCATAGCCCTCATGTGTTTGACTGTACTTCTGAATAGTATACACCAGACAGGTGGGGTCCCAGGACTGAGCCATGGGGGATAGCAGTGGTTACCAGCTTACAGTCCAACAGGGAGACCACAATTCTTACCTTGTGGGATCTATCTGCGCCCCAGTTGGCAATCCATCAGATGACATACGTGTTTATGCACAGGTTGTTGATTTTGTGGATACGACATGTGTGTGGGATGTTGGAAAAGGGCTTTTCAAGGTCTATTTTGGCCGTATGGAGCTCATTTCATTGATGTAGGTCCTGGGTAACTGCCTTGCAAACTGTCTAGCAGGTTTAGGGACCATAATCTGCCCTTGACCAAACCAAAATGGGTAGGGTTGGGTGTTTGTAGGCTCCCAATAGCTCTGTTTATGAGTTCCATAATGATGGACTCCATGGCCTTGTAGATCAGGCTTAATAGGCTTATAAGACAATAGTTCCCATGGTCTGTTGTGCACCAACACTTGTGGAGTGTGCCAAACGTTGCTGTAACCCATTCAACAGTTTCATATCCTGTACAGAGGGTGAGTCTTAACAGACTGTTCAGGTGCAGGGTCTGTTTGTTTGTTTTGGAGTTCACATATGACACAGCCAGGGACACCAAGTCATCCCATAGATGCCATGTTTTTAGGTTTGGATAGAGCTGTTTAACCATTGTATATGTGATTTCTGGGTTTTCACAATCTCAAGGTATGGTAATGGGCTCTTTTGTCAGTGAGAGGGGGGTAAATATGTATGAACCTGTCTGACAAGATGTTGGCAATGTCAGTTGTGTACATGTATTCGTTTACACTTTGCACTAACTCAGGACATATATGAGTTTACATTGATATTTATGACATATCTAATGAAAGCTTCATGGTTCTCTATGGAATCTTTGGAAATATTTTTGGCAGAGCTTGGCTTGGATAATGTTAGGAGTGTTCATTGTTTCATGATGATACTAATTGGAGATTTATTGATCTTCTTTGTATTTTAACTTTCTTTGAACAACTTAAGTACTTGACAGGGGTCCAATATATTATATGGGTATGTTTTTATATCACTGTGTGCACAAGGCAGGATTGGTGAATAGTGATGTGTGTCTGGAGTAAGAACTGCAACTGCCAGATATGTGTGGCCCACTGCTGTACTCAGACATGGCCTAAGTGTGTGAGCATGCCCAGTATAACCTTTTAGTATGTTGTTGACTGAAATTTGCAAAATTTGTTTAAGTGTGTGAGCATGCCCACTATGGGCATATATACTATATGTGTGTGCAAAATCAAGTTGTTTTTTACTTCAGGGTTCACTTTTGTGTTATACATCGACAGGAAGTACACTGTGCCTGCAGGGCTTCCATGAGTCAATTTGCATAGGCTTATCAACATTTCTACATACAGGGGGGACAGCTATTATTTATACATTTCTACCCAGGGGCACACCTGATTGTTACTGTGCGTGTACATAGGATGTGGGGTACACCTGACACATACACATTTGCTAGGCCTGCACTGCTATGTCAGGTACTCTATTTAAGTCTGTACTGTTGCCTGTCATACTGGCATGAGGCATACCACTGTACTACAGTCCTTAGCTTCCAGTTACACGCATATTAGTTTGTGACTTCATAGCCTACTCAACCCACATCACACTGCCTGGCCTGCTGTTGTCTGTCTGCATAGGCCTGGGGGGAGGTTACCCATATGCCTCTTTAGAGGGCATGATACAGCATTTGTTTGTGTTTGCGTTTGTCTACAATTGTCCTGCTGGCTGTGACCATTAGGTATGTGACCCCCCCAACTGGTATGTGTGAGTGACTTAAGTTATGTTTGTGCCAGTGAAATGCTGTCATGGCTTAGTGGCTCAGTACTGTGACTATAGTGCACAGTATCCTGAGTTCGAGCCCTGTCACTGCTTTTTATTTTCCTGCTAGGCAGACCTGACTGGTTAAGGAACAGTAAAGCAGGTGTAAGTGTGTTTACCCAACTTTGCTCAACTTTGCCCAACTTTGGCCGACTTTGCCCAACGTTGCTCAACGTTGCCCGACATTGCCCTGGTTAGCATGGTGTGCAGCTATGCACAATTGTATTTAAATATGCTCAGTACTTGTAAAATGTGCTTAGCAGTGCTTTATATTGCTTCAAATAGGGCACTCATGCCTCAGGTAGTGCTGCAGGGTTGCCTATGTTGGATGCACATAGTACACTCCCTATACATGTTTGAAAACAGGTAGTGTCAAGTTTGGCATCCCTTTTACTGTATGTGCGATTTAGAGGAAGGTGTCATTTCCAGGGTTCCTACTGAGTCAGTGTATGTGCTATGTGTTGCCTCTTTGCCAAGGCCAGGTCATACCAGGCACACCTCCTTCTGCCTACTGGGACAGGCTCAGGTTGTTCCTCCTCCGAGTCACCTGTGCAGGCCTTGGCAATGGTGGGGGGCTGTTTGGCCCTGCCCCATGCTGTTCCTGCTGCAGCGGTTTCCACAGGATCATATTGTGTAGCATGGCACATTACCATAACAATTTGGGTACATGTAGTTGGTGAGTACTGCAAGGCTCCACCAGAAGTGTCCAGGCACCAGAACCGTGACTTGAGCATCTCAAACACATGCTCAATGATGTTTCTTGTTTGTGCGTGTGCCTCATTATGGAGTTCTTGTTCAGGTGTGTGTGCATTTCTGATGGGTGTCATCAGCCATGGCTCCAATGCGTATCCAGCTAGGTGACCATCACGGATGTCCCCATTGGCAAATCTCTGGTACAGCTGCGTCAGATGCCAGATGTGGGAATCATGATAGCTTCCAGGGCAGCCAGCACACACATTCATTATTATGCTCTAGACATCACACACAACCTGGCAGTTGATGGAGGGGAAGCCCTTGTGGTTGATGTAGACCCTACCCCACTCACCGGATGGTGCTTTGATGCATATGTGTGTTCAGTCTATTGCACCCACTACCTCAGGGTATTCTGCTATTTGGTGGAAAAGACGCATATTCCTGGCCAATGCCTCATGGAAATTGGGGAAATATACATGGTCACCGACATGTGCTGACATAGCATCCAAGAACTGGTGGAGTACCCTGGATGCTGATGCCTGTGAAATCCCCATCATATCACCAGTTGGTCTTTGGAAGGTACCTGTAGATAGTATTCTTAGGCCAACACATACCTTGGTATCCACTCGGATGGGTTCCTCTCTGTTGGTTCTGTGTGTGAGGTGTGGCCGGCACAGCTCAACAATTTGCTGTAGGAGGTCTCTGTCCACCCTATAGCACTCCACTATCTCCAGCTCATGTAGCCCCTGGTAGGTTACCCTGGGTCTGTGCACACTTCTCCGTCTCCTCACTGTGGGTTGCTCAGCAGCATTCACAACATCACCACCCTCAGCACCTTGCACATGTTGGTTTATGATAGCAAGAGCAGCCCCTAACATTTTGTCTGACTTAAGCTTTTTAAGTTTTCCCTCTTTGTATACTGCAGTGTTGCATAGTTCTTGAGAAAAAACAGGGGGGAATGGTGTTCGCAGAGTTTAAAGTGCTGGGCTGGGTGGGGCTAGTCTGCTGCCTGTGTACTTGGCTGATTCTGATATATTTCACCTGGAAGCTCTGCTAGTTCTCCTTGGTTAACTTCCTACTACTTCTTTTCCTTCCTTTTGCCTTTCTTTTTCCGCCCAGGGGGGAAGCGCCATGAAAACAACGCAAACGTGCGCACACACGTGCACATGCTGTGTGCATGTTTGCAAGGAGTTTCCTATCTTTTAACAGTGTGCATCTTGGATTTGAGGTTTTCAAATAGGACAAATGTAGGCATGCCTCTTTGCAACCCTGAGCAACTCAGGGCAAACACAAGCCACTGTGCTCCAATTAGCTTACAGCCTGTCTGACACACCCCCTCATGATGTCACCTATATTCTAGTCTTCTACTCGCCTACTCCTACTCTTACACTCTTGGGACATGCCTCACATGCTGGGGAAAATTGGGATTCACTATCCTTATCCTCATTTGCATAGGATTGCCTAGTAATGCATGGTTACATCTCTTACACTGAGCTCCCCCCCTTAGCAACCACTACTCAGTGGCCATGTTGTCTTCAGCCTGCCATTCACCTACATGGCAGAATAAGCTTTTTAGTGAAAATGCCTATTTTGGCTTTTTTTTAATTATTTTTTTGTTTTTATAAGCGCCGCACGTTTGCGCGGTGCTGCGCTATGCTTAAACACCGGAGATTGGGAAAAAAAAAGTTAAATTGTTATATTTTTAAACATTTTATAATGCCAATGGCCTTATATTTGGCCAGTGGCATGCTTCCTCAACTGTATGCATCCTTTATTTGGAGCTGTCATAGCTCCATTTAGCTATTTGCATAAATGTACTCCGTTACCAATGGAGTACATTTCTGCAGCTAACACTAATCTTTCACGGACAGGTTAATGTTTCCTGCATCGCAAATTTACCTCATTTGCATGGCTTTCACCAGCAAATTAGGTAATTTGCATACCATGATGCTGTCTGTGCAAGTGAAGCTTTAGCAGCTCTCGGGCATGCCCCTGCTGGCTGTTCCTGGATTGCACGGCAGACATATTGCTGGGGTGAGCTCCTACACTCTTCTTGCACTCCGTGCAAGCTTTCGTAAATCTGAGAGAAAGTGTTTTTTGATTGTATCTTCTTTATTTTCTAAAAAAAAAAAACAAAAAACAAAAAAAAATATACCTGTTTCCCACCTTTCTGAACTAGTATAGTCCAGTTTTCATATTATTGCTGAATTCAGGGCTGTGTTACAAGTTTCTGTGTTGCCCATACCTTACTGTGATAGAAGGAACTTTCTCTGTTCACCTGTAAGAGAGGGGAGCTTTGAGCAGCCTATCTGTCCCTGAAGGAGATGTTTCAGCCCAGAAGTTAGTAGTTTATTGGCCATTTTGGGCTAATTTCTATCTCTTTCATTTCCCTGCTATAAAAACAGCATTTGTGCAGTTTTGCATGCCGGGCAGCACCAGTTAGCTAGGGTTAAACTATTCCTGGCTCCACGAAGTCTACTCTTCAATTTTTTCCTTGGAACTAGACAAACTTTCAACTTAAGCACTCAAATCATTCATTTCACAGCCCAGTACTTGCTCAAAACTCATAGCAAGCACTAATTAACCCTAGCACAAGACCCCCTATACTGTCCAGAAGGACAAGGCTCTCTATTCGTCCCTACCAGCCAATCAGTAAAACAGCTCACTTTACCTATTCAGGCATGTCCAAAGGACAGTTTCAGGAGTACCCTCCAGTCCACCTGGAGAATCTGGGCATTTTGAGGCAATGTTACACCTGCCTCATGTACACAGACAACCCTCTCCTCCTACCACCAAACACTAATATATGCGAGACATGCAATTATGCAGCCAAACTGGAGACAAAGCTCTCTCAACACAAGACTGGAACTGACAGTCAAGACAAGAAGGGAAATACTTGCAACACACCACCAGTCTCACATAGACCTATTACACCATCACCAGCAAAAAACACACATAAACACATGAAAACATACTCGTAGGCTCTAAATAAAAATCTGCAGAAGCAACAGAGACCTCCAAAGCAGACATCCAAGCAACCTCCACCCCCTAACACAAACCACGAAAGACATACTTCACAAAACCAGCATGCCACCCAATCACAGCCCATAAGGCAAAATAGCATACCCAACACACTAGTAATAGGTGACTGTATAGTCAGGCACACTGACGTCCCATTCACTAGGCTGAACAAGGAGAAGGTTACTGTTAGCTGCCTGTCGGATGCCAGGATCCGCCATATAACACAAGCACTCAGGTCACTCCAGAACAAGTACAAATATGACTCTGTCATTGTCCATGTTGGTGTGAATGACCTGAGCCATACCTCCCTGGACTACATGAAAAGAGGCACGGAAGAGCTCTCTGATCATGTAGCCCAGGCCAGTATGACCCTGACCCTGAGTAGCATCCTGCCCTCACCAAGAATGATATCATGGCATAAAGAAAGAATTATCAATTTCAACAATTGGCTAAGCTTCTGGTGTCATTCAAAGGGGATCCAGTGTCTGTCAGTCTGGGATGACATGCTCAACAAGCCATGCTGCTTTGCTAGGGACGGCTCGCACCTGTCACCCTTAGGCTTTCGAATACTGGCCAAGGGTCTTGCCATCCCTATAGTGCCTTTTTTAGGCAAGGCTCAAAAGACAAACCCACTGCCATAAATAGCACAGGTAACAAAAAACTGAGGGTAATGCAACTCAATGCCAGAAGTCTAAACCAAAAATGCACGCACTCGAGGCATTCCTCAGTATGGCGAAAATCGATATATGTGCAGTAACAGGAACCTGGTTTAAGGCTCCAGTGAGCACACCAGTACTACCAGGCTACAACTCATACCATACATTTTGGCCACAAAACCCAGACCAAAATAAAAAAGGTAGGGGCGTATCCATATTCATCAAGGATACCCATACCTCCAGGTTAGTGGCACAGCACCATGCTTCAGAGATCATCTACGTGCAACTAACAATGGGCAGAACTGCAATTCAAATTGTAGCTTGCTACAGATCACCCACCATGTCCCAGGACCCCCATTCCGCATTTCTGGAAACACTGAGAAACATAAAGGTCATACCAAACACCTTGATATTGGATGATTTTAATTATCCAAGCATTAACTGGGAGAACTCAAGTACTAACTCCCTTGCCCAACATTTCCTAGAATTTATAAAATCAAATGCCCTGGATCAACTGATCAACACCCCCACCAGAGGTGACAACATATTGGACATGGTCATCACCAACATGTGCAACCGGTGTTCCACACTGGAGGTCAAATCCTCGCTGGTTAGATCTGACCATAAACTAATCACTCTGGATAACCACATTCCGCCCCCACCCCCACCCCCAGTCAAAGAAATCACCATGAAAAACTTTTCAAAAGCAAACTAACTTCACGTTACTTAAGACCGAGGTGGAAAGCTTCAAATCCCCCATGCTAAAGGATAACGCTGCCCAAGCTGAAAAATCCTTTACTAATGCACTCTTCGGGCACCTACAAGAATGCATGGATCATGCTATCCAAAGCAAAACTAAGACTCACTCCTCCAAGAAAAGGAAACCAGTCTGGTGGACTCCTGCCATAAACAAGATGTACAATAGAAGGAGGAAACTAGTAATAAAAAGAGTAAAATCCCAAGAAGGGAAGACATCCCTAATCAGTATCAGCAAGAAACTACAATCCCTCATAAAATCATCCAAGGCTGGCTTCAAAAGAAAAATCGCCAAGGACTCTAAAGATAACCACAAGGCATTCTTTTGCTATGTCAAGAATCTAAGTGGCAATTCTCAGATCTGCTCAGAGTTAGTGCAGAATGGCACAAAGTACACTGAACCGACCGATATCGCCAACATCCTGGCAGACAGGTTCAGTGCAAACTTCACCCCCTCTCACCCCCAAAAGGGCCCATAACCATACCAGAAGAATGTAGTGCCCCTGATATCACAGACACTCAGGTTAAAACAGCCCTGTCCAAAGCCAAAAACACAACCTCAATGGGACCGGATGGTGTCCCATGCTGTGTCCTACATGAGCTCAAAGATGAACTAACCCCTCACCTAAACACATAGTTCAAACTCAGCCTCTCCACAGGTGACGTGCTCAGAGAGTGGTGCACAGTAATGGTTATTCCACTCCACAAAGGTGGAGCCACAACAGACCCCACGAACTATCGCCTTATAAGCCTGACTAGCTTGGTCTGCAAGGCTATGGAGTGCATCATCATGGATCTCATTAACAGAGACATTGGGAACCTCCAAACACTGGACCCTACCCAGTTCGGCTTTGTTAAGAGCAGATCATGCCTCCTAAACCTGGTGGACTTCTTTGAGACAGTTACCAAGGCTATAGATGAGGGAAAGGTTGTCCACACAGCCTAGCTAGGCCTCGCAAACGCCTTCAACACCATCCCCATTCTAGTATTATAAACATGCTCACCAGCCTGAACATAAACCCTACATCAAGAGATGGGTTTCCAACTGGCTCACAGACAGAATCCACATGGTAAGAGTTGCGGGAGCTAAGTCTGACTCTAAACCGGTTACAAGTGGCATTCTCCAGGGCTCAGTCTTAGGACCCCTCCTGTTCGGCACATACTTCTCAGAGATACAGGCAAGCACAGGAGGAATATGGCTGACCAAGTTCACAGACGACTGCAAACTAGGGACTATAATTGACTCTCCAGAGGACACAGAAATCCGCCAAAAGGGTCTCACTGAGACAGATACCTGGTGTCAAAACCATGGCCTCAAGCTAAATGCCAAAAAGTGCATAGTCATCCCATTTGGAAAAAACAAAGTACCCACAAACTACAACATAGGTGGTAGCCCCCTAAATAGGGAAGACATAATAAGGGATCTGGGGACCCAAGTAGATAGTAATCTCTCCTTTGATAATCACATTGCCAAAGAGGTTAGAAAATCCTTCTATGTGGCTCACCTAAAAGGGTTTGCATCCAGATCAAAAGAGGTCATTGTGCCCCTCTACGCATCACTCATCAGACCCATCATAGAATACAACGCCCCATTTGGGATGTACCTTACAAGACACCTGCAACAGTTGGAAAGACCACAGAAGTACCTCACCAAGAGGATCACTGGCCTTAAACAGATGCCCTATGCAGCTCAACTGAAGAAACTCCAGCTGTACTCGGTTGCATACTGCCTTCTCAGAGGTGATCTCTGCCTGACATACAAGGCCATGTCCAATCCAGAATTGATGGACATGCTCCACCTAAAGAAAACCATATCGCCTCGAGCCACACACCCTAGGGATCTAAACCTCATCACAACAATAAATAGAGGGTACAGGATGGCACAACGAGTCCTCAGCTAGAACAGGTCACAGTTTATTGAAGAAACAACGCTGATAATCCACATCAAATGAATGATAAAAGAACAAATAATCCAGTCATTAGTTTCCATTATTATCTGGCTAATGCAGACTTCCTCAGGAAGTCTGCATTAGCCAGATGAAAGTGCTTAACTGTCGACTATTGACTGGATTATTTGTTCTTTTATCATTCATTTGATGTGGATTATCAGCGTTGTTTCTTCAATAAACTGTGACCTGTTCTAGCTGAGGACTCATTGTGCCATCCTGTACCCTTTTTATTTTTACGTTTTTGCATCGTTGTGAGTTTTTACAACAATAGATAGGACATGCTGGAGGGACAGATTCCTGTTCCAGAGACTTCCCATGCTCTGGAACAAGATTCCAATCTACATTAGGTAGAGCTCCTCACTAACACTCTTCAAGAGAAACCTTGACAAGTGGATGGGAAACAGAAAGTTTACCCCGGGGATCACTTCAGTGGCTCAGCTGGACAGAGGCACAGGGAACTAATCTAAGGTGGGGGCGAAAGCCAACACATTCCGGCTAGGCTTATAAATGCCTTTGGGCAGATAGCCTAGTACATACCTATGAACCTATAAAACAGAAAAAATAAAATGCAGTACTATCTTATAACACTGCTAGTTTGTACTTATCTCAGCTTGTAATAAAGTTGATGTAGGTATGTAACAGCTAACCAAACAGCTCAAGTATGCAGCTATTCAGCAGAAATAATTTCATTTGTAGAGAACTGATTTTGTGGTCATTCACACCTACAACACTTCCCTTACCCCTACTTTAGCACTGCTGCTGATGTGACTCACCTTCAAAGAATCCTTTGGACAGCTCTCCAACATATAAGCTCTGTGGCGCTTGTGATAACTGCGTAATACTATAGCGTAGCAAACAAGTTAGGTAGGCGTTCCAATCCTGATCCTGGCAACTGTGTAAATGTGAATGTTTGTGTGTGAGAGTGTGTTTTCTTTTAGAAATCCTGATTTTGTGGTCAATCACACTTCCCTTACCCCTCCGTTAGCACTGCTGCTGATGTCACTCACCTTCAATAATACCTTTGCACAGCCCTCCAACATGTAAGCTCCATGGCACACGCAATAAATGTGGAACAATATAGTAGCAATATCTACATAGGTATGAGTTTGAATCTCATCCCCTGCAAGTGTTTGTGTGTGTATACATGTATGCCCATACCCCAAAGACTTTGACCCCATTTACACCCAGTACACATCTCAGTGCCTGACTGTAGCAGCCCTGTAGATATCATCAATCTTAGAAGTCCCTGTTGGCAACTGTAAACCATGTGAGGTCAGTGGTGTATGTGGTAAATGCGTAATCATAATGGTCCAAAAAGATAGTTCGATAGAGGTTTGAACCTCACCCCTGGCAAATGTAAACGTGTGTGTAGGGTAAAATATTTTTAGAATCTCTCACCCACTACACATACCTCTCAACCTGGAAACATCAAAAATCTGGACAAGGCCCATGAAAAATAGGTACAAATTTGTATGCTGATTAACATACTATTTGCATGCATAATTAAGTAACCCCACCAACTCAGATGGAATTGTGGAATACCAACTTTTAAATGCAAACTGAAGTTCAGTCAACAAAAATATGGCACCAGAGTCCCCCTGCAGCCATTCCAATGTCCCATTACCTGGCTATTTCGCCCCATTTACCATAAACACTAATGTGTGCATACTGCTTTACTTCTACAATGATTATTTGGATTTTATTTTTACATTTTATAGCACAATGCACAAACACTAATAACCATCTACTAAACAAAGCAATACTACTGTCTCACAACGAAAATAGACTTGGCATTAAAACTTCTCTGCCTTTGAAACTCACATTCATTGAAACAGCATTGAAACCAACACCACATCCAAAGAAAATGCATCTGGCAGTGGTGGATAAAGATTACCTTTGGGCTGTTTTCAAATCATAGGCCCCTTGGACACAAAACAAGAAACATACATGTGTTCATTGATACACCTTCCTGATTTTATTAAATTATATTCCTTGTATAATACAGCACACTTGTTAGACTTAGAGTGCATTTTAAATGTATTATTTGAACATTTTTCCAGTAGGCAATGAAACAAAATCCATGAACTAGTAATTACAAAACTGCCTGCCCAATTCAGAACATTTCCATCATAAAAGTCTACTTCTGCTCATAGTACTGTAGGCTGTCACCCCACTCCTACACAAGCACAATTCAAACAAGTATAATGGATGAGTGACAGGTAAAATTTCAAAACATACTGTCTGAAGTAATGAATTTTAAAACGTCACTAAATAAGAAGCTATTCACCCTCCCCCCAATCATCCACTATGCAGGACAGCAGTAGCTATCAAGAATAGGGTTAACAAGTTAAAAACTTTTAAGTCTGCCCAAATGCTGGCTGAAAGTGAGATAAAGTAATTTTAAGATCCCAAGGAGGTTCAAAGTTCTTTCAAGTGAGATCATAAGAAGAAAGTACATTGCAGTGTTAGTAGAGCAACATGCAGCACATTCGCCATTGATACAGAAGGTTGTGGGATCTACTCCCACACCAAGTAGATGGATTGCTGATCCTGCAGTGCAGCATAAGGAGGTGGTGGCTGCACGGAGTCTGTCATCCTTCAGATGAGACATTAAACAGAGGCCCATCTGCCTGAAGTGGTGGTAGCTCAGGTGGGTGTAAAAGATCACACTGTACCTATATAGAAAAGGGTAGGGGATGTTCCCTGATGCCCTGCCCAAATTTTCCCTTGTAGTATAAATACAACTTTGGGCCTCCCCTGAAAAAAAGCTATTATCCTAATACTATCCTAGAAGTACAAAAATTAAGATGCAGAGAATTGCAAACTATATTATCAATAACTTGCATGTAATAATAATATATAGACTCTAACTACCACCCTGCAAATAATAAAAAAATGACAGTTGATGCAAAAGATGTGCAACAAGCCAAATGCAAGAACCACTGTCTAAAGTAATGAATTTCAGCTGGTTTCCAACAGTAACAAAAGCTGCACCCTCCCAAATAAACACAATGCAAGTAGATAGAACAGACATCTGTAACTGACCAAAGTGCAAGACACACTGCTGACAGTACTGCAACTTGTTGGTGAAAATAATGCATATGCTGCCCCCCATCAGACCTAACCACACAAAATGTCTGCTTGACAAATGAAAGCCTTCTTCTGTATGAAAAGCCATCTCTCTTTCTCTCCTACATTTTTGCTTAGCATAAGAAAAATAGACAAATGAATTGCATGGTTCAGGGACTTTCTACTTTCATAGAAAAATTGTGAGTTCTTACAGACATCCAATTCTTGTGAAAGACCAGTCATGATTGCCTACAAAGGAGAGCCTTAGCCTAAAGCTTACACACACACACACACACACACACACACACACACACACACACACACACACACACACACACACACACACACACACACACCCTCTTCCCTGACCAAAAATAATTCAAAAAGTTTCCTTACTGCAGGTCCGTTCCTCGAAATAATCCAATTTTATAAATCCATTTATAGTTCAGGTCTGTTCCCCCAACATAGTTTTTGTTTCTGCAGGTCCTCCCTGAACATAATTCCTGTTTCCTGCTCACAACAGCCAGGCCAGCCTTTTCTGCAGGTAACAGCCAGGCCAGCCATTTCTACAGGTCCATTTTCCGAACATAATTCTTGTTTCCCGCTCACAACAGCCAGGTGAGCCAGAAATATGTGCACAATGTGAGCTCCTTGAGCTCAGTTCCAACAGGCTGGTAGCCGTGACAGAGCGACATAATCTCACACGTGATGACATCAGCTCAAAGTGTGAAAAATGAAAACCAAAAGAAAAAAATCGGAAATGAAGGGGTGCCACTCGGGACTCATGGCACCCCTTCATTTGGACCCGAAAGCCTGGTAAAAACTGAGTAATTCAGTATGGTTGGGAGGTATGCCACTACATCACCCAATGCCAGTATTTACAAGGGCTGGTGATGTTCCTCACCTTAGAAGTACCTTGGGACAACATCCATCCTATAAGCTCCGTGAGGCATGCGATAAATGCAGTACACTGTAGTAGCAATACATAGCTAGATAGGGGTTTGAAACTCAGTACTGGCAAGTGTGTTTGTGTGTGTGTTTGTGTGTGTGTGTGTGTGTGTGTGTGTGTGTGTGTGTGTGTGTGTGTGTGTGTGTGTGTGTCTGTGTGTTTGTGTGTGTGTGTGTCTCATCAGTATCCTGTCTGGGGGTCAGTGTGATTGTGTAATAACAGGATCCATGGGGGGGCGGGTTTTGCTAAATTATTATGAGGACTAGTATATGTCACAATGTCCACATTACAAGTCCAATAGTTGTCAAACACCATAGAGGTTGGTGTAAAGAATCCATAGCCCTAAATGTGACAGTATGTATTAGTGAGCAATATAGGCAGCTCTTCTATTACTCAGAGACCACTTTCCACCCACATATCATACACTAACACACTTGGCTAGGTAACAACCACTATATTGGTAGTCCGCCTGCATATTGCCTCACAGATAGTACCCATGGTGTGATTGCAGTGGAATACATGCCTGTTGACCACAACAGTGCCACTGACATCAGAAAGTACTTTGATGTATTACATCTCCTGACTGAGTGTGTGTTATGCAGCAAGTAAAAGGCCAAGGCACCCTGTTCCATTCCCTCAGTAAGCCCAATCAATGTGTACAGGGGCCTTTTTGCCATGTTCCCCACTGGACACCTGCAACAACTGTAGAGTCTGCAAACGTACCCCACAAAGGGAATACCATGCCTTATACACATGCCCTGTATGGACAGACACCACTTACTTCACTGAATACCCATATCATACTGTCAATGTAGGTGTAATCACTACTTCAGTTACATAGCCAGATCCCACTAAATGAGGTCAGGAATGCTACATCAGAAGATACCAATCTGTCCACAAAACATGCCGCAGAGACCACAAGCACACTTCCACATGTCAAAGAACATGCTTGTGGGACATGTGCACAACCCAGATAATGTCCATGTTTTGGAATATAGATCACATACATGGGAAGCAGTGCTTATCACTGGCCACCCACAATAGAAAACTGGATAAGTGGATGGGGAATATAATATCCACCCCTGGGGACCGGTCCAGTGACTATACTCCTGAGCCACACTGGGGACTATTGTCATGTGGCCTGATGCCAATGTATTCCCTTGGGTTAGGCTTGTACAGCCCATTCACCTACTTCACACTCACACCTATGAAGCAATGAACCTATGAATCTCAGTACTGGCAAGTGTGTGTGTGTGTGTGTGTGTGTGTGTGTGTGTGTGTGTGTGTGTGTGTGTGTGTGTGTGTGTGTGTATGTGTTTGAATAGTAATCCCAGTGTGTTTGGTTGATGAATATCCCCTGTGGCTGTGGTTATTAGCAATTGGAGGTGTGTCCAAACCAGAACATATACCATTCTCCATTCTACAACAGATTTCGTACATCAACGTGTACCTATGTACAACCCTCAGCCCTATAATCTGTGAGGCATATGCAATCACTGTGTAACATATCGGGAATTACTGTGCACATACTGTACCCTGCCTGTGATGTGGTGGATGTGTCACCACACTGCCATACCCTGTGGCTTTGCTGCAGGGCCACATCCTGGTGACACAGAGATGCCTGGAACAGAAATGGGATACAGCATGTGAAAACACATTCATTCAGCACTTCACTTGTGGGGGGAAAGAAGGGTAAAGCTCACACTGAATGTATTGCCAAGATTGTGGCAAATATCTGTTGTCTCAGGATAGGTATTAGCTTTGTACAGTAACTTGCAGCACTTGTGTTTAATTCTGTGGAGGTTGTTGATGTAACTATCAAGGCTGTTGTGACTGTTATCAGTGTCTGTGGCATCTCTGCTGCCATAGATGCCTGTTGGGGACTCCAGGAGGAATCCAAAGGTGTGCTTGAGGTTAATAAGGGAGTTCAACAGTCATGGAACACCACCATTCCCTGCAACAGTATCCTCCTTCTGATGTATACCTTAGTACTGGCAGGTGACCATCAGATTGTCTCCCAGTGTTTGGAGTACAGTGTCTGGGTTCTGTTGGCTCTGGCTAGTACCATGCATTTATGTACCTGTTAGCACAATGCCTGTGTGTATGATTCCACAATCATGCAGCTACATCCGATTGCTATGGGTGCAGTGAAGACATCCACCCTTGTTTTCATGGCTGAAAAGTCAGCTTTGGAGAGCTTTTGCCAGGTGGTTATCTCTGTGGGAGTGTGTGGCTGACATCCTGAGTTCCATCTTGACATCTTGATTACAGCCTGTGTGAATCTCACCATGCAGGGATTGACATCTGGGGATGAGCAACAGTCCCATATTTAAGTGGTCAACACAGGTCAAGGTTCTTGAATCGTCTACCTGGGGTCAGTATGAGCTGGTCTAGGGCAATGGAAATGATGAATCCCAGAAGTGTTGGGCCACTGTACTGGCGACTGGCTCATTCCCCTGGTGATGGAGGGATTTTATTATTTATTTATGTATTTATTTATTTATATTTGTTGACCTGGAGTGTCTGACTAGACGTAGGTCCATTTTCAGCGGAGGCCCGAGGAGAAAAGCTCCACAGTTAAAATAAACAAACAGTAGTTACATTGGATTACATAGCGATTAACAATTTACATAGCAATTACTTACAACATATTTACAGATGAAGAACTTAGTACATCAGTAGACAACTAGAATTTTTATCTGTGAAGTACATAACAGACATTAACAAATGTTACAATAAGAAGCTCCTGCTGTATATTAAGTACTAGGCTTATGAGCATCTGAGCTTGCTATAATCAAGGTAGTTAGTGGAGTGGAAAGAAGGTAGTGGTTGGATGGGGTGGATCATATTAGAGTGGGAGTTGCAAGGGCATAGCCAGGATGTTTTTAGATGCACTTTTAGTAAAGTTTTGAAGTGGGTGCATGATGGTATGGAGGTAATTGTGGGTGGGAGGGAGTTCCATAATTTGGCTATGGTGCAAGAGAATAGTGCTTCACCAGCAGAGTTATTGGCTTTAGTGATCTGCAAGTGATTTGTGTTGCTGGATCTTAGTGGTCTGGTGGTGCAATAGGGTTGGAGTAGATTCTGGAGGGATGAGACATTTAGTGGATGGTTAACTAGTTTGGGACAGTTGAAGACTTGTACTATGTCAGTGTTACACTGGACCATCAGAGATGGCAGGGTGTTGAGGAATTTGCATTGACAGTCGAGGGACATAGATGTGGACCCATAGCAAGCTATGGTCTGGATTGCGCTATTACCCCAAGGCAGTTGTACCAGATGTATCTCCAATGCATTATGATGGGATACTTGTCTGGAGGTGTTCCTATCCAAAATGAATATGGAGACAACACCACCTGTGGAGGTGTGGTGTGTTCCATTTTTGGGGGCAGACAGCTGTGGAATGCGTCATAGCCTGATACTGCAGGTCTGCTGTCTGCTGCTGTGAACCACCTCTCCATTACAGAAGACATGTGCCCTCCACTCCAACAA